>NW_009737170.1:10372-63029 GCF_000703405.1 Apaloderma vittatum
CCGTTGTGATTGCTGCTCTACTGGTGGTCACTGCTGTAGCCTCGCTTGGAGCCATGACCTTGAGTTCAAGGACTGCTTTACTGATACCTGTACAGGTGCAAATGTACCAGAAGTACAACATATTACCAGAGATACAATCATGCTGATTTTGATAATTAAGGACTGACTAGAAGAACGTTCAAAATTGATGCCCACTGTTCAATGTTAGACTAATGTTTTCAGTGGTAGTTTTAAATGTCCACTTTTTTTCCTCCCTTTTATTTGTTTATTTCTAATAGTTATAAGATAGATACTATAAATATGTGAAGGAGAAAAACTGCAGGTTTTTTTCTTACAGTAAGTGAGATGTTTGATTGGCATTTATTACACAAGCAAACCTTGTAGATCTCTCTCTTCACTATATAATCCATCTGTAGGTGAATGCCTCCATGGCAGATTACACAGCATTTATCTTCCTTTCACCTCAGGAGCCTAGAGTATGCTGCAAGAGCTGTGCTAATCTCTGATTTTGCCAGTCTGTTCAAAGTCATTGTTGACTTCCCCAGAATCCCTTGTAGTTCATGCATGTGGGAAAGCTAGTAGATGTAGCCCCGGCAAATAAAAGGTTGCCACTCTCAGTGGTGTGTTCCACCCCAACCAGAAGTTACTTTCACAGTAAAGTCAAGAGTGGAACATGTGTGTATGTAGCTTGGTTGCTTGAGTGAAAATCCAGAGCCTTTGTGTCTACTGCAGTTCCACTGTCAGTTGAACGAGAAGACTGAGTGTTGGGCTTATGTGGCTGAGCCAGGAACACACGGTCCTTCTGGTTGGCTTCCCTGGGGGCAGCAATCCTTGGCAATCCTTGGCAGAGGGACCTCTGCTGGGCATGGCTGTCTGTAGATGAAAGCTATGCTGCTACACTGTTGAAACACAGCAATATTTATCAGCTGGATTGTTTTCTTACAAATGATGACAGAAAATTTATGTGCCTGATTTAGATAGTAAAAAATGAAGAACTGTTCCATTAGTTGGGAAAAAAAATAATTTTCAAAGCATGACCCTTAATTCTGTGTCACTAATTCTGGTTTTTTACACCTTTTTGACTTTCTTCATCTAAGCTCTTATACCAAATGTGCAATAGTGAGCAGCCAATGTATTTTTCTTCTTGACTCTGGTGAACGAATGCTGGGGTTGTCTTAAAGGGAAACATGCGTAAGTTTGATAGGATAGAAGTGTTACAGTTCTTCAGACAATCAGTTTTAAATGATTGTGAGGATGATTTGGTGTCTGCTGTTCAACGACTGCATGTCAACGCACACATTGACACCAATGATTGTATATAATTCCTGGCGCTTTCCTGACCCCTATAGGCTTCCTTATTCCAGTTGCATCTGTGGTGCTGGGGTGTTTAAAGTGGATATCCAGCACCAGACTTTCTGCCTCTGAAAATAAATTCTGGAAATAACCATCTTGCTGATGTGGGCTGAGACCAAGCCTTAGCATAGTCTAAACCACCCTTAGGAGGGAAGGAAGTTTGTCCTTGACACTGTAAGTCAAATAAGACCATGTCTGTTGTATATTTGAGGCTCCTTCCAAATCTACATCTCTGCACTATAGCAAAAATACTGCTTCTGAGACTCTTTCATTTCCTTTCCTCTCTAAAAATAAATGTGTAAGTGCTTCACAGCTTTTTGGTTTAGGGTGGAAAAAAAATGGCTTTTCTCACATTAAAAAGAACACCACAGGGTTGAGCATAGAGGTGAAATTGGTTACTGAACACAAATTCTTTCAGCTATAGTAAATATCTGTAAATTTCTTTCCACTGAAGCCATCCTGTTGAGTGTACACTGCCCAATAAAAACAAAATTGTGTTTTCTGACTAAGCAATTTGCTAACAAGGTGGTTGAAAAGACAAACAGTAAAAATAGTTCTTGTAAAAGCTGTGGAATAATACAAATCTTTTGCTAATCATAGAGTAGACTTGTGACTCTATCCTGCACTAGAAGGATTTTTAAATTTTTTATATTAGCTTTTGATAAGTATCTACTAATTCCACCACTCCTCTCTTTGATGTATAGAAAAGGATAGACATATCACCTTTCAAATAGACTGATGCGGATTATTTGCATGGATGCAATGTAAATTGGATCAAGCAATTAATCTGGCTTGGGTTATTTTTTTAGTCATCATCTCTTTTGACTTTTTTTCAAGTTAGATCAGTTTCCCAGGTAAAATTTACAGCTGCAACTGAAGGTAGAGTGCACTATGTCTTGGGAGTTGAATAAACAGTGAGAAAGGAGAAGGGAGGAAATACCTTACAGTAGTGGTGCCATGTAGATGTTGCATCACGAGACTCCAGCCAGAGGTCATTATCTTTATGGATAAATGTTTCTGTGATTCAGGTACTGACATTTTGGTATTACCATTTGCTTTTCTCACTGGTGAGATCTTAAGACTTGTGCAGAGGAGTTAGAAAATGTAAAAGTCTTTTTTACTATAAGCCAGAAACGGAAAAATAAAGAAAAACTGGGGAGAAATTTCACAGAAATATTTTAAGAAAGACTGGAACATTTTCATGTTGTGTCTTGCTCAAGCTTTTGTGAAGACAGCTTTATGCTCATTTGACTTCTGGCATTCAGTCTCTAGACTGGAGCAGTAACCTACAAAGTCTTCTTGACTTCTATATTTGACACTCCTGGCAAGAGTGACAGAATGTACTTGCCAAATAATTATCTCCCATGGCAAGTCACTGAAGAGATGGAAAAATACTGAGAGAGATTATCATACCTTTTAGGACAGTCATATTCATAGATCTTTAAAAAAAAAGTATTTTTTAAAAAGAAAAAATCTGTGAAATAGGTTACTCAAAACCACTTTTCGCAACAATATATGTTATGTAATCTGATGTATGTATGTGAATGATAACTAGAATACAAAATACTCTTGCCAAAAACTGCCCTGGAGATCAGTGCAGGAAAACAGATCACAGACTTTGTTTTCTTTTGGTGAATTTCAAGAGTTTTTATTGGCTACTGCAATGGTATTTTCTCACCATTTTGATGCAGCGGTATTCCTTTATTCAGGGAAATTTAACTTTTACAGTGGAGTTTGGTGAGGTTACTAAACTCTGTCGTGTTGTGTTGTGATATGTTGTGATATTTTGTGTTATGTTATGTTATGTATAGGCTTGCAATAGAGAGATTTAAGCTCAGTAATATAGGAGTTTCGTATTAGTCTGGCGTTCTTAAATCAAGAATTTGGGAAAAAGGTTAATAATTTACAGTAGGCATCAAGGACAGCATAGGCTTTAAACCTGTGTGTGTATCAGGGTCAGTATAGTGTATGACCTGTGTATGTTCTACTGTGACCTCCTGTCCCGGCACAACCTGCCGCAATGGGTTGCTTCAGGCTCCCTGAGCAGTAGTGGCTGTGCTCTACCAGCCTCAAGTCCTCCCGCAAAGAGAAGAAGCTGCTCAGCCGTCACATGAGCTGAGAAGCAGGGTTTTAAGATGAGGGAAGAGCATTGACATGGCCACAGTGAGAGGGCTGAGATGAAACTCATGTACCTGAAGTTCCAGAGGGAGGGATCCCAGGCTAGCAATAGAGCAGGTGTCAGCTTTATGTTCCTCCTCACTTATCACTGCCTGTTGCCCTAAACACTGTTCCAGCAAACCTGTGTCTGCCACAAGGCTGGGCCTGTGTCTTTCTCTGTCTGTTTTCAGTCTTCAGCTGTTCTGAAAAGCAAACTTCAATGCATCTATAGTATTCTCCCATCCCACATATCACCCTCTCTACATACTTGTTATGCTTTCTCTATGTTGTCACAAACGGCCTAATTAATTCCTTTTTGGTAACAGTGCAAGTTAATGAGTTTTCTGACCTCTACACATCTGGTCTTTCTAGAAGAGAAGCTCTTTCTACCCGCAGGAGATTCTCAGCAGCTCATAAGGTTGGACTTTTCAATTTAGCATCAATGGGGATGCTGTTACAACACTATTGTAGTCAACAATGGATTTTGCTTTCACAGCAAAAAAGGTCATTCAGCATGTATTTTGTGTGTTTTACATATCTGTGTACAGAGAGAGGCTTAGCCAACCTGTTGTGGAATTTTACTGCAGAGAGCAATAGAGAGTTTTTACAGGCAGAGGAGCAGCCTATTAGTGTGCTGTGGGATGTCTTCAGCCACTGGTGCTGCCAAACACTTTTCTAATTTCACATCACACTCTTCACATCTTCTCTTTTCCTGCTCATCTTACCTGCTCCTTGGCTTTTTTATTGGGCAGTTACTGAGCAATGCAATCCATCCTGCAGCATTCTGCAATGACGTGGCCATTTTGCTGTAAAAACATACATTTTCCTGTTCTTAAACAAAGTCATAAAGAGCATAAATTATATCTGTTAATGTGTATCTGGCCTTCTGTTTGACCTTTTGTGTTTGCTTAGCATAGGTGCTGCAAATTAGATAGGAGAAATAATGAGACTACAAAGTGGATTTCCTCAGTGCAACTAAGTAAGATTTTCATAAGAAGAATCTGTTATATCTAGTTCTAAGATAAACCTTTGAAAGATGGGTGAAATATGGCATGACATAGATACTTCTTTACAATAAATCCTGTATTACTTTTTACAGAGGTGGAAACTGTTCTATAGGGCACAAAGGAAAAAATGAGGAAGGGGAAAGGGACCATAATTTATATAGTTTTAGAAAGTAACAGGAGAGAGATAAAGTGATAAAAGACAAGGAAGATTTATTCAAGGTTGCACAAGGATGTTTTATAAGCTGCTAATAGTTTTACACAGGAAAGGAGGACATTGAGATTTGATTTAATGAGAAACTTCCCAACAGAAAGATTTGACAGTGGAGCAGTCTGTCAAAATGGTTATTGAAGTATGATCACAAGAAACGTTCAGGAAGAGATAAGATAAAATTCTCAAGGGAGCAGTTAGTGCAGAGATTAGCTAGACCTGATCCAAATCATAGCCCTGGTGATGCTCTTGGGATTTCATTTTTTAAAAAATAATGTAGTGCATTGGTTCATGCCATCTTCTCAGTCCATATCCTTGCAAGTTGCTATCTTCTTATAAGTTGTTATCTTCTAACAAGTTATCTTCTAACAAGCTTTTCCAACAAGAAGGGGCATAAATATACTCTTTCTTTTCACTCTTACTGGGTAGAAGAGAGATGATTAATCTGATATTTCTTGTACTGCGAGAACTAATTAGGAAACTCAAGAAGAATACATGGCACTTTGAAATTACTTCATTTCTCTCTGGGAAATACCAGCTAGGCTAGCTGACATTGCAGTTTCCTGATGCATAATGACAAATACTGCAAGTGCTGGGGATCCTGGTTCTGGGTATGCCACTTTTTATTAGCTAGAAGATGTAACTGCACAGTTTCTAGGGATTTAATTTGCTAATTTGCCAGAGGTCTTGTAGTCCTGATTTCAGTCGTTCTGCATACTGCAACAACAGCACAAGTTGTTGAATTTGATCTTGCTCTGCTATTTTTAAAATAAGCTTGTCTTGTGATGGGAACAGCTAAAATGAAACCGGAGAAGAGGAACTAAAAAATGTTGTTGACCATGTTCGTCTGCATTAATAGGGAAACAAAGGTTCTGTTTCAGAATAACCTTGGCTTTTTTTTTGTGGTCCAAAGTAGCCTAAAAGCCTTTCAGAGCCATTTCAGCCTTGCTTTCCTTTATAGGTAGTTCTTTAGTCCTCAAGAAGCTGTTCTCTTGAGAGGTCATTGATGGACTTAAGGGATGCTGTGGTTATGTTCCATTTGGTCGTATCTCTCACAAGGTTTGTTGGGAAAGAGCAGCACAGCACCTGTGTGAGCATTGCCTTGCAGCATCTTCAAGGGGGAAGTGGAGCCAGCTTTTGAGGTGCCACAGAGGGTTTAGCAATTCAACCTTTTCCTCAGACTGCTATGGAAAAGTCAACAAAGCTGTTGTGAAGAGAAAGGGGGATAAAAGCATTGCATCTGTACAGCAACAATGCCATTGGAAAGACAGGATAGGGAACTGGGTTTACGTTTTCCAAGGAAAGAATTAAGAATCACAAAAGAATGAGGATAGTGAATGGTGTAAGGTTATACAAGAAAACTGTTTAATTGGAAAGGTTAATGGGACATTAAGACAATGTATCCAGCAAATGCTATTTAAATACTTTGGTTATAGATAGTTTAGAAATTAATTAGAAATTGTGATGATGGATGATTTAAAAGTCCTAGGTTAGCTACTGTTCCAATCTCTACTATGGGAATCCAAGGTTAGATTAGACACATTTTGGAGAGGACTGATCTAGAGGTTATGTTTGTTACAGGGTTTGGAATTGTTCTAACTTTTCCCACAGGACATTTCAAGGCAATTGGTTTTTAGGCATCATTTCCTATAACTTCAGAGAGAGCCTCTGATCATTTTTTAAAAAGCTGCTTTTTGTTTCATACAGTCAAGGCCCACCACATACTGCAGCAAGACTGTATATATGTATATAGGCTTATTGAATGTTTCTTCAAATTAGTGCAATTGACTTGCTTTCAGGAAATAAAAAGTGGAGGAGAAACCAAAGCTGTGTTGTTTTTTCTGAACAGGTGTTCTACTAATTACATGCATAATTTTAACATTTAATTGAGGAAAATACTCCTAATACTTAGATTATCAGAAACTGTCTAGAATTTGTAGTGATACATTGCAAGTCTTTTGAAATTCAGAATATGTGTGCAATTTATATACTAAGATTTACTCACACTTCAAGCATATTTTAAAAGCTGTTAAAATGCCAAAATTCAGGCTATGCATAAAACATTTTTTGTCATGTTTGCTTTATGATACAATCTTTAATGGATAACTGAACACCTTGTTCAAGCCAAAACCCAGCCTAGTTTACAGCTATGTTTTGGTACAAAATATTTCACCCTGTTCAGATTCTATCTTGCTCTACATGTGTCTACATGTATTCTCTCTTCATCTTCTGGAGGCAATAAAGAGAGGTGGAAGACAAATGGAATACAGCTGTATAGATTCAGTCAGGTGAAATGAAGGGTGTAATGTGTTTGCTTTGGTTTACTTGATGCACATATCTATCCCTCAGAACCTGAATTTGGAACATTTTGGTTTGTGTAGCTGTTACAGTAATCTAAATGGAGGTACTACACAGAATTGGAGAGCGGAAGGTTGCTTCAAACTAAATGCTTACGTTCAGTATTGTTTCTTTTTAAATGGTCTTCTCTGTGTACAGCTAAACACATGACTGAGAGCAGGATTACTTTCCTGACGATAGATTACTTCTGGATCTTTTCTCATCTTTGGTGTCTTGCAAGGCTTTGCTAATATTGAAGCAGCACTATGTAACGAAACACTAGACACTTCAGTGATGTTTCCATTTATTGATCCTAGCACAGTAATTATGTTGTTGTTTTTTCGTGTATAGAGGACTTTTCTTTGGTAAACATTTTTCTTTCCCTTGACAGATTTCAAGCATGTGTTTATTTTGCATCTGTCTTTCAAGCTATGTCATGTGGTATCCATTACTTAGCGTCTGTGTTCATGGCCGCTACTCCTAACTTTGTATGTGGGATCCCTGGAAATGTGAGTAGTGCTCTTTTCGACAATTCCTCTGAATCAAGTCTAGAGGACATCTGGACGCTGTGGACATCAACAGAAAATTACATTGTAGTCCAGCTGGAAAATGGAGAAATTTGGGAACTTAATCAATGCAGCAGGGCCAAACGAGAAGTCAGTTTGGATCCGGCATATGAATACGAAGGCAATAAGTCCATATCTTCTTGTTCTGATGGATTTCTCTATGACAACACAAAGTGGAAAAGCACTGTTGTTACACAGTGGGATCTGGTTTGTGATCGAGAATGGCTTGCAAAATTAATCCAGCCTACATTCATGCTTGGAGTCTTGATCGGAGCAGTGATTTTTGGTGACATTGCTGACAGGTAAAGTGTCATCCTCTGAAAACTGTAGCTTCAAACTGAAGTAACTCCACATGTATCTGCCTGTTTTATTGCTTTCATTCATTACGTATTCATAATTATGTATTCACAAATCAGAATGTTCTGATGTTGTTTTATTGACAGATGTGTTTATCTCAATTTCTTTTTCTGATAGTAAGTACTAATTTTAAAATATATTTGCAAATAATTTGCTTTTAGATTTCTTTTCCTACTTTATATCAACATTGCTCTAGATCTTGATCCCTCAAATTGCCCTGTGCAGCCAGCATTTGCCCCTAGGTTAATTCTATTTTTTTTTTTTTAACAGGAATAGCAATAGTTAATAGTAATAGCAACAGTAAAACCTGGGAGTAGATTTTCACCTCATTTTCCATAAGGAGAGATTCCTCATGGAAACACAGATTTTTGTTTCTGGGGATGATGAATAGCTGAAGGGCTACTGGAAAGTTAAAAATCTTGTATTTTAAAATCACAGGTTTCCTAACTCTGTTATGAATGCATCTCTGTGAGACTGATGCAAGGGCTTTGAGAATTTGATCAGACTCCACATTCTTAAAATAAACACCCATACACTATTTTTCCTTGCAGCCCAATTATAGTTTTTCCCTGAATGGTTAGCTTAAACTTCAGTCTCTTGAAGGTTAGTCCAGATAGGAGGAATAGTGGTTGTCAGTGAGCTGTGCTGTGGTTTCACTTATTTACCAGCCTGTGCAAAGTTCTGTTTGAGCATGAGCAGAGTCTGTCCATGGAGGAACTCGACCTGAGCAGTCCCTTGCTCACAGTGCCAAGGCTGTCCTTCAGCCCACTCCCCTCCAAAATTCCCTCACTGGCAGTTATTTCAGATCACACACAGAGATCCAGTGTCAGAGCTGGACTCCGAAGCAGCAGTGAGATCCAAGACATACGTCTGTATCCTCTTGCTTCTCTTGGTTTTCTCTCTCAGCACAATCACACGTGTTCCTACCTCAGAAGTGTGCCCAGCTGTGCCCCTCTATCCACATGAGAGCCAAACGCCTAAGTTACATTGTACTTGGTTTTGTCTCAGGCAGTTTATGTGTTTTGCTTTGAAGGCTGATTCAGTGGTATTTATCTCTTTCCATAAAGGAACTTGTTGACTAAAAGTTCTCTCAGGTGTTTTTTTATCCCACAGCTAACAGTATAAGCAGAAAAAGGAGAACAGGCATGTTGTTTTCTGATTTTCCTTCATTAGCACAGCACTCTGGTGTGACAGTTACAACATGGGAATGCAAAAGTAAGATGACCTTTTTTTTAGTTTGGCTTTTAGAACACACAGAATCAATGCTGCCTCCTGATTCAACATTTTGTGGAAGTATTTAATACAAAACCAGAATATCATCCCAACATTTGTTCTGTCTCCCTTTAAATTATTCGTAGCTTTATTAATTAATACTCAGACATGATTTATAAGGTTATGATCATATTGTTCTAATTTCCATTAATTGAGGCCATGGGAAGCCAGTTAAGATAATATACACATTCTGAGTTGCAGATTTATAGCTGTAGATTTTACAGCTGAAAGTTACTGTTTTCGAACACATCCTGGCTGGTGGGAAATAGGTTTGTGTGTTCCTCCCATTCCCAATTAACAGATTTCCCAGCAGAAGACCTCCAACTGCTAGGACTCACTGGGATCTCTTCTGGCAGGGATCAGAGCCTAAGCATTCATGACTCCAGGTCAACGTTGGAGAAAAATCAGAGTTCTTTTATTGTAGTGCCAAATACTCATGGAGAAGAAATGACATATGAGCCCACCCCCATGAAAGTGCTCAAACTCTAAGATGGCCTTTAAAGGTCCCTTCCAACCCAACACATGCTGTGATTCTATGCTCTGTGAAACATTGTTCACAATGGAGTAGATAATAAGTCCAGGAGAATATTATCAGGGAAGAAAAATGATTCCACGCATTTTGTATTACAGAACATTTTTAGATAGAATATAAGGAATCCTTATTAGAGTTTTGTATATCTACTGCAAATTTCTATATTTTTGCCTCAGATGAGCTTCTTACTGATAACATGCATTCACTTGTTCACTGGGTCTACTTGGTCTATTTTCTCCATGAGATATGTGAAGAAGATAAACAAACAGAAGTTCATTTTTACTGAATGCCCTTTACACTGGAAATTGCTCTGTTGTCGGTGGGAAGCTAACATATGACATGGTTTTTTTTTTGCTGTTAGTATACTAGCTTCCTGGATTTCTTTGTATATGGAACACATATGCTGTGATACAATCAGAAAATGATGGGGAAGTATGTAATTGTCTTTTATTAGAGAATTCAACTTCAAATAACTGAACACAGATGTGTTACAGAAGCCTTTCATTGCTATCCATTTTGGTTGTTATTTTGGCAAGAGTTGGCATGTGTTATCACAGCTCACTTTTGTTAGAAATTATTGACTTCATATAAAATACCTGAAAAAGTGAGTCTTACTTACTGTCTTCATAAATAAGACAGTAAATTTCCAGGTTAGTTATGTAGAAGTTAAACTTGAAACTAAAGGTGAGCATATGTGATGCCCACTTCTCCATGTGGCTTCCAGCCTAGAATTATGGAATGGAAGTTCCATCCATAGGAGCTTCTTGCAGTTCCAGAAGGAACTTACTTTGTCTTGTAAGTTGGAATTGCTGGAAAATGAATACAGGTGAGTAAACTAGAATTTAAACAGTGAGTGAAAGAGTAGGTACAATATTTTCAGACTCACTTCCAGATAGTCTCTCAGGAGTTGCAGGTGTATTTTAATAGAATGTTTGTGGTGATTCATAATTTTATCACTGCTGTGATTTGCAGACTGGGAAGACAGCGTGTTATATGGTTCACGAGTGCTGGTCAGTTTGTATTTGGCATCACAGTGGCCTTCACATTTGACTACTACAGTTTCGTGATTGTGCGCTTTCTTCTTGCTATGGTAAGAAAGAATGTTCACCCTGTTGGGTTTTTTTATGTGTAATTTCCTACCCCTTCTCAGGAAAACCTCCCTTTTGTTATTATTTCCTCCCCTACTTCATTATTCTAAAGCCCCCTCTGTTGCACTTATTTCAGCAGAGCAGGGAGAGTCTGAAAGTTCTTGGACCACAGCAGTTTTCCTCTTTGACTTAATAGAAAGCGTCTGTATGAAGCAGTGTTTGGTACTTCCTCCATCCCAACCTCTGCTGGACTGGTAATTAAATACCAAGTGTGAGCAGCAAACTCTGGATTCTGCACTGCAGCTGCCATTGCATTTCTCCTTATTGTTAGAAATTTAGTATATTTTTATTAAAATAACAAATCTATAATAAGTATCATCTTTATTTCTACCACTTTGAGTGATGGAGGAAAGATGCACATTTTCTCTTCCATGCATCTCTGGTCTTTTAAGGTACATCTGAAATACTAAATATATAGGTAAACATGTTTAACATCTAGATGTTTATACTGTACTTAAGGTTATTCTAGTATATGTGTTTATGAGTTTCTATACACATAGTTTTATGTATAGGTATGATATGTATTCAATATCTGATATATATTCAGTACTATATATAGTAACCTATTCTACTGTTTCACATCCAAAAATATATTTGTAGTGTTTCACTATATAATGCATAATGAATTAGAATGCTAACACAAGAAAAATTATGTAACTTATTTAAAGTAGGTTAGAAATCTGAAAATAATCACATAATTTGTTTTATTCCTGCCATTAGTGCATTAGTCAAGGAAGGACCTTGCACCTGTAGCTCCTCTTGTCTGGTTAGTGCTCAGAAGGATTTCCTAGCAGAAAAAGCTGCATGAGCATTTCAGCCTCAGTGAGACCAACAGGAATCCTTTTACTGACTCCCTTGTCTGTTGATGCTAGGGGCTGCGGTAGTTTAGAAAAGCAAAAAGCTCTGACCAGACTAACGCTGTAGGTGTTAACTGCCCACTGGGACTGATTTGCAGGATGGAAGTTTAAAGCTTCAGCCCTGTGCTGCTGAGATCAGCACAGCTTTACTATCAGGTTCAGTGGATTTAGACTCAGAGATTATTAACTGGAATATTTTTAACCATAAAATTGATTAATGAAAATAATATACTGGAATATTTTTAGTCTAGATTTTTTATCTATGTTTTGAAATGTTTGACTGTTGCTAGAGAAATTGAAATATATATATATATGTATTTTCAATATTTTTCAATATTCAGTGAGGAAATACTATAATTCACAACATGCCAGTAATTGCATTCACTAGATAACATGAGAACCTATAAGAGATCCTCTTCCAACATTGTAAAAATTTGTGGAAAAAAATTGTGTGGAAGGTGCTTCTCGGTACGTTTGCAGTGTCTGTGCAGTCTGAAGGTTTAAGGGAACTTTTTCTCCAGATGATTTGTTTTCAGGGTTGCCTTTTTTTCTCTCAGTGTGGGACATGCTGATGTGGTGGCAATTAAGTGTACATAAACGTGGAACACTGTTAGCTGTTTTTATTGCTGTTGCACAAGGAGAATAAATACAAACCTCTTTTTTTTTTCTCTCTCCCAACTTCTCAGGTTTCAAGTGGCTATCTGGTTGTGGCTTTTGTTTATGTGACTGAATTTGTTGGCATTAAAGCACGAACCTGGGCTTCTATGCATGTCCATGCTTTTTTTGCTATGGGAATTATGGTTGTGGCACTCGTGGGATTTTTGGTTCGAACCTGGTGGGTCTATCAGATATTTCTCTCCATAGCGACTCTTCCCTTTGTTTTGTGCTGCTGGATGCTCCCAGAAACACCTTTTTGGCTCTTGTCAGAGGAAAGATACGAAGATGCACAAAAAGTAATTAATATAATGGCAAGATGGAATAAAGTCAGCACTCCCTGCAAAGTTTCAGAACTGTGCTCAGTCCAACAAGATGATCTAGGCAGTGGCAGAATGGGTGACAATGACACATCCTCAACAAAGAAGCACAACATCTTAGACCTATTTTGTAACTGGCACATTGCAAGAAGGACCATCACAGTCTGGCTGATCTGGTTCACTGGGAGCTTGGGGTACTACGTCTTCTCCCTCAGTTCTGTCAGTCTAGGAGGCAATGAATATTTAAATCTCTTTCTCATAGGTAAATATTTTTGTACCTTATTCTGTTTATGACAGAACTAAAACATAGCATTTAGAAATGTCCGTAGATTTGACAGTCAATTTTTAAACGTTGTTAATTCAATTATGAACCTCATTCAAAAACTTTCTTCCTAACTCTTCATAAAGTTGACTAACACAGAAGCAGTATCATTCACTCCAAATCTCACTGTTTCTGGAAAAAAAAAGTCAATTTAAAATTTGATGGCATACAAAATTCGTCTCTGTCTGTCTTTGTGATTGCAAAATCATATTTTGTTTGTCTCTTCTTTGCCCTGCAAGCATATAGTAGATCTGCACAAACACCCAGGAAAGCAGACCAACAATACAAAATTCACACAGCTCTGTTAAAGGCACAAACTAGGAAAAAAAGGGGGAAAAATATTCCTTTAATCACTTATAGTCATGACGTATTGAGTCTGTCTGTGTAGAAAATACATTCATAACCCTCAGAAGCAAGAGTAATTTTATTTGTCTCAAAAGCATAATTTTAATTTAGTTGTACTATACTTTTAATTTTGGCAGTCTGACTTAATCTTCCTCTGGTATATAAATTGTGTCTCAGTGCATTCAAGGCCTGATTCAAAGTTTGTTAAAGTCAGTGGAAATATTCCATTGACTTGAGAAAACTCTAGATCAAGCACACAGCTCTGAGCCAACAAAGAATTAAATCACGCGCTTTGCTTTGTACAACTGAGTACTCTCAGTAAAGTGAACAAGACTGTTCATGTACATGAGCACACAGAAGGACCGGGGCTCTCACGAGTTCAGTTTGTGTTGTCATGTGTTATAGTGTATTGGTGTATTGATGTGTTGAAGAGTGGATGCTAGCACTGCACAGATAACTGAGCTGTTATGGTGGACTACAGTGTGTAAATCACTGTATCCACCTCCTCCAAAAGTATTTTAGCAGAGTAATAAACACTGAATAATTGCAACCTGCTTTTAGCAACACAAGCCCAAAAGATTGTTTCCCAATATTATAGGCGTATTGACATACCATACATGCTTAGTAAAGGAATGCAGCATATTTGTTCAGGGCTATATCTTATGTTCTTCTTTGATTTTTCATTGAGCATAGTTGCCTTCTTCATAAGCAAGTTGGTTTAAAACATGCCTGAACTAGCTTAGGCTCAATATAATTTGTCAAGGGGCAAATCTTGTTTACACAAGGTTTGTGAACAGTCCTAGCCAAATGCCCATTCCTTTAAAGCTACAGAAGTTTTCTCTGGAAAGAGGCATCAGAAGGAGACGATCTGAGTAAGAGCATGACACCGTAAGCAGCTGCCCACTTTTAATGGAGAAGGGAGAAAGCTGGAATCGCACTCTCTGTATTTGTGGAGCTGACTTGGAAAACTGGACCTGCTTGCTTGCCTTTTACACGGGGGTGATTTGGGGCTGATGCTGAGGGAGATGCCTGTGGCTTCAGTTCTGTGTCCAGGTGGAAGCTGGCAAACTGTGGGAGGTGTGTCTGTGTGAGACTAACAGTATTCCTTGTGGGCGCGCTTAAGCTGTTGATGTGAAAATACCTGAAGCAGAAGAGCAGCAAACAGAGAGCTTTCGGTCCTGAGTGCCGGTGCCATAAAAGCAGGACTGTGGCCTTGTGCTTTTCTGTAATTTTCCACCCCAAAGACAACTGAAGCTGCTCAGCACTGTGAAGACTATTTCCCTTGTCCTTCTTCATCCCCCACTACTATATATTAGGCCATCCTTTCTGACTTCTATTGCCGTTTCTGTCACCAAATGAACTAGCACAACATACTGGTTACCTCTAGATTTCCCTTATTTGTTACCCCCTAGATTAAATTAATCCTCATAAAGAGGAAGTTAGAGTTATAACAACAGTATGTGTAACCATGACTTAAAACAAACTAATTTCATACTGACAGGTGCTGTGGAGTTGCCTTGCTATGTCATTGCTTGCATTGCGATGGACAAACTCGGAAGGAGAAACACACTCATTCCGTTCCTTATTTTAAGTGCACTGATCTGTGTTTTCATTATGTTCATACCTCAGGTTAGTCTCATATTGTTGAAAGTGTTCCTGTAGTAGAAATTGATTTTAAAGGCTCTTAAGTCTGTAGATGTAGCTGCTCTTTCTAAATCATGTAGTTGATTAAAGGCTGTTTTTAAACTGCAACTATCAGTCTAAGATTTCTGTATTTTCAGTACAGGTTTCACTGTCATTGCTGGAGTCATATGTAAAATGTTCGCAGGGCTTCAGTGAACCAAGACTGGTGAAAAGTGATACGGACACTAGTTACTTATTAAGAGTGATTTTAAAAAAAGCAAGCAATAAATATTGCTTATGTTTAAGGAAGAGTCACAGCTTTTGAAGGATTTAAATTATATTTTGAATAGTGTTATTTGCTGGTGATTTATTTATTTGTGCTCTCTTTCAATAGGATTTCAATATATTAATTATCTTAGCAAATATGGCTGGAAAATTTTCAATAGGTGTGGCATTTGGCCTTATATATCTCTACACAGCAGAACTGTACCCAACAATTGTAAGGTAAGAACTTTTGCTAGCTATTTATTTTTCATTACTTTGCTGTTATTTCCTTTCCGCTGTTATGCTCTTGTGCCAGATCCAGCAGCTCTTGGCATCGGTGATGGTGGTCTGAAAGACTTGGTATGAGATTCTCAGCTACTTCAGAGTTGTCTAGTGTTTGACTATACCATAAATTTTTATTTATTTTTCATTCCACGTGCATTGATTGGTTTCATCGGGGAAATAGAAGAATAGCTAGTACTTTTGTAAGCGGTATTTATGCCTTTCTGAAGAGTCCTGGTTGTTCATCCTGTGGCCTATGCTGAATAATGCTTAAATTCTTAATTATAGAAGCAGCTGAATTTCACTACAATATAAATATACATTGGTGTAGTAATAGCTTTCTAATTTAATTGCTTAAAGACACATATCCTACAGATGCTTTAAGTACCTGTGCATTTTAATTGTTTCCTTTATCTGACAGGATTCTTATCAAAGTCTTTGTTTTATGTGTAGATCACTTGCTGTTGGAAGTGGAAGCATGATGTGCCGTGTAGGAAGTGTGGTTGCTCCTTTTTGTGTATATCTAAGAAGTGTTTGGATTTTCATGCCTCTTGTAAGTATTTGTGTCAATGGTGAGTTCTTTTGAAAAGGTACACGTAGCACTTGTTTCCTCAGGAACCAAAACTGGACTTTTATTTTGAAAAGGAAATTAAACAAACCATTCATGTTCTAAATTTTAAGTCTCAGAGATTAGTAACTTCATATCATTAAAAATATGCAGCTGAAGCAAAAGGGAGAGTCTGAGTCACTGAAATCTTCTGAAATATTTTATGATGGAAGACATAAAAATACTTAGGCACTGAATCCTGGTATAAAATTGATATAAATATTTTCCCTAAAAATATACTTCGTCTACCATCTAACGTTTACGAAATGTCTTAGTCCATACTTCTTTGCTCTGCAAGCCTAGCAGTTCTTGACCATGCTCCTGATGTACTCTCTTACCCTTTTCGAAAGGCATAGTTCTTCCTTTCTTGGAATTCCTCATGAGTGGCTGTTTTTTTCTTATATTATTCCTTAATTTTTCCATGGCTTCCCTGGGACATTATATCTTTGGAATAGCCTTCCAAAAGATCAAGAATGTCTTACACTTACTATTCTTGGTCTTTACAGCTCTCCCAAAGCTTTCTTTTTGTGTTTTTCATTTACAAGAACTTACAAAGTTTATATTAAAGCTTTTAAGTAGAGAAGAGTTTATTAATGTTTTAAAAATAATTCAAGTTCTTTCAAAAACCCCTTAAAATTCACTGTGACTATGGCATTACATTACATCTACATTAATATTATATGTAGATTATGCATGTTAGAAGGTGAAAATTGGATGTGTCTTTAACCTAGATTCTTGCTCTAATTTTGTCTACCATATTGGAATTTCCTGAAAAAGTGGCATTGTGTCCTTTTGATTTTGCAACTACAAAATCTTCAATTACAGGTGCTAAAGATTAGTTTCAGAGAATTATTGGGAACTCGTTTAATTATTTAAATTAATTGCTCTCAGTTGTTTTGGATGAAAATTGAGAGGATGAAGGAGACCACAAATTAATTTATTACCTCAAGCTCCTTAAAAATGTTTTCTTTCTTAAAAATCACCCCATGCAAACCAAGATACCGTATCAGAAAAGACAAAGAAACATTTGCACAACAGAGTGGTCATGGGAGAACATTCTTCTTCTCTTGTCAGTGTTTTGCCTTTACTGCGTGAGATAAGCTTTATCTGTGCAGAAGTGCTGCAGTGAAACCACAGATGGGGGGGATGCTCAAATATGCTGGAGAGCAGGGCAAATGGCAGCACAAACAGAGGAATTGTTTCAGCTACAACTCTCAGTGTACAAAAAGTATCGAGAATATTTGTAGAATTGTGTAGTAGTTCATAGTCAATATGTTTTCATTATTAGCTCCTGTTGCAAAACATTTGCCATTTTATTAAATAGGCTTGTCCTGAGTTGGAGCATGCGCTCAGGTCAGGTAAGTGTTTTGGCATTGAAATGAAATGGATTATGTTTGTAAGTAAACTGATGTATGTCGTGTTGATCTATTATATGCACCACACATTGTCAAGGAGTTACTACTGCTATTTTTTTGACAGTCTGCCTCATGTACAGTTATGCCACCTGTGAGTAATGTAAGCATCTTATTTTAATGCCTATAAATCCTGAATAACTTGCAAAGTATGTTTTTCATGTGACAGCTTTCTAGAAAACCTACAATAAGACACCAGCTTCAGATACAACCTATTTCTTTTTCTCAGCTGTTAAGAATTATGGTCCAGTAGCACTTTAACAGACTTGATTTTTCTCTAATAAACCATAAATTAAAAATTAAAAAAACCTCCGCTGAGTTCAGTAAAGTTAAATGCATAGAAATCCTGTGTCTAGTACTAGTGGATTTTCAGGACAAAATTTAACCTTTTTTGTTGAAATAGGATTTTTTTAAAATAAGATCACATTTTAGATTGGTTCAGAACCATCAGATGTTGATATAGATATAAGTAGCAGACTAGAATAATCATTTGTTCTCAGAAGAAAAAGCATTTTTTGTCGGGATATTTAATTCAAATTATCTTTTGTTCTAGACTAAACATATTAAGTGCTGATCTTAGACCACTGTGAAATTAAAATTACTGCTCCAGGTAGGGAGGAGGGCATCTGAAAAATAGTGGCAAATATTTTTTTGACATTTTTTGTGGTAGCTGTTGGAGACTGCTGGCTGTACTGAAGTGTCTGAAAATTTGACTAAGCAGAAGGTCAAATTTCACATTAAAACCTTGAAAAAGCAATGAGTTTTAGCAGGTACTTCTGTCAACTTGAATGGAGCTTAAATGTACTTAAATACTTTGCACAATAATACACTTTAGTCCTTAAGCATTTAACTCATTGACTATATCAAAAGAACTTTTCCTGATACTGAAATATATGTGTAAAATAGTACATGCACACACAATATGTGCATTATGAGCAAGCAAAGGGATAAATTATGTCAGATGCCTCATGAAAAAGTACACCAAAATAAGACTGTGAAAAGACTTGCTTTGACTATATGTAAGTTCATGGATAGATGTCATTACTACCCCTGAAAAGGTAGATGACATCTCAGAAGTCCTTTCATTAATATACTGTGACTTAATTGTTTCATATTCTATTTTTGGTAGGAAATAATGGAAAATGCTTTGTCGGGTCAGGGAGAAGGGGAACACACTGAATTAGCATGCAGCAACTTTCACACTGAAAAATAAAAACAAAAGTGATGGAGTAAGAGCTGAGATGAAAACGCAGGAGAGATGGTGATGTGTATGCCTACAGAGTAGTGAGAGTTCCCAGGGAAATAAGAGGTAGATTTGTGAGGAAGGAAAACATGAGAAGAATGTTAAGTATCTAAAAGACTTAACTGAAACAGAGGAGACACACATAATTAAAGTGCTCAGCATTGCTTTAATCTTGTTCTGCTGGACATTGGTAGTGACCCTGTTCTCATAAACTCCAAATATATGGGTGTGCACAAACGTCAATATCCTTTACAGCCCTCAATATCCCCAAATATAAACTTAGGACAGTCTAAAGGATGTGCGTAAGAGGGGTGAGTGTCAAATAGCTTCCATGTGTCAATTCTTCTAGTCTTGCCATGGCAGAAAATTGTGTTTTAATAGTGGAATAGAGTTTTGACGCTCGGAGGTGAAACTTCAGTATTTTGGAATATATTTTTATCAGTCCTGCTACATACACATGTGTCCCTCAGTTTGATACTCAGTCCTATAAGTGCTAGGATTTTTAATTCCTCATGGTAGGAGCATAAGTATTTTATTTTCACTGTAGTTTTTAGTATGAAACAATATTTTGCTTAATTTTTTATTTGGTCAGCTCCTATATAAAATGCAAGTGCAGAAAGAGGAGTGTATGCAACAGTGTGACTTCCAAAGAGTGCTTGAGACAAGCTGTTCTCTTCTTTTGGAGGGGAAGTGAAGCAAAAGCAGCACTGTTCAAGGTTAGAGTGGTTACAATGGAGAATTCCAATTTGAAAGCACCCTTAGGATTTAAAGAGAAAGTCTGGCTTAGCTGCAGATGGTAGCTGGCCAGTTTTTGTCTGAAGCTCTGTGCAAGAGAGATTGGCATAGTAATTCTAAATGTTCTTTCTCACACTTGGAAAGAAAGTATTAAACAAATGAGACAGACCTGAGAATCAGGATAAGGCAAGATAAGGATAATACAGTATCAAAGTGCACAGTCATAAAATGGAAAAACACCAGGGCCAGGCATGATGTACTGTGTGGAAGCATTTCCATCAAGAGAGATTTGGGTCATTTATAACCTGGTGTTGGAAGTCTGTCAGGGTTCTAATGCTGTCCTGTACTTCAGAGGAGGAGAGCATGAATTATTCCCATTGAACCAGACACAGAAATGAAGGGGAAGAAAAGATACTCCTGGAGCATGTGTGTGCTTCTGTATCTGCTCCATGTGAGCTTGATCCTTGCACCACTTGTGCTGTAGTAAGCTGTTGTTACGGAACTATGTGCAGTTGTGGACAAATCCAAGATGTGATCCCAGTGCAGATGTCAGATAATTCATGCACCTCTAACAGCTCTTTGAAACTAAGCTTAGCAAAGTATTTTTGAGCTCTCCTGAGTAGGGATATGCATTTTTGTGGCTCCAGGCCAGCGAGCTACACTGAGAAATTCTGTTCTGGCTGTGTGCAGGAGGAATAGGCACACAGATGCAAGGGGAATAGGTTCAGGAGCTGGAGTGCGAATTGAGATTACAGGTAGCAGGGAAATTGTAGCTCTGTGAACATGCTTGTAAAAATAAATGTATGCAATACTAGAATCAATTCTTATATACACACCTAACAGTAGAAATACCAAACAAAGATATATGTATTGTTTCTTCAAACAGAATTATTCCTGCTTGCACTGTATTGATCCCTGCATGATCTTTCATTTATGCAACGAAAAAGCAGATCTTTTGTACAGTCAACATTTAAGACTTAAGATTTTTGTTCATTACAGTTCCTTATGATTTGTTTTAATTGTACTCTCAAGGAAGATCAAAGAGATTAATAACTTGAAAGACATTTCTACCTTTACAGCTACTGTTTATTTTTTCTAGTTGCTTGTTGGAATCATGGCTCTTCTGAGTGGAATATTAACAATAATGCTTCCAGAAACACTGGGAAAACCATTGACTAATACTTTGGTTGAAGCTACAGAAATGGGAAGAAGCAAGAAAAGCTGTTCAGGAAAGACTGCTTCAGCACACAGTGGTACAGCATTAGAAAAGATAGAGATGTTTGGTCAAGAAACAGTCAGCACTGAGAAGTAAGGCAGCAGCAAAATAGCTGTTCCAAATTTTAATCGTCATCTAATTTATAAGATCTTTTTATTCAAGAAATTTCACTGTTCTATAATATCTGTGCCTTTTACTTTGTATCAGGTCTTGACTTTTCAATAGACCATGTATATAAAACCTTTTCCATGTGACTGAGGTACAGCAGAAAATTTGATAGGATTTCTAGATCTCTTGTCAACTTATCCAGATGTTAGAAAACCTATCTGACTTGCTGTAACCACTTGGAATGATTATTATAAATGTTGGAATCTGCCTGATTACATATATGTTAATTGTTTGCTTTGCATTTTCTGCAGTTAGGTTTCTAAACCCACCAGGAAGTGCCCTGTCTACTCTTGTCCTGTTGCAGTTGACAGTTACAGGCTTGAGACTTCAAAACATAGTAAACTCAGACAGTTGTAATTCAAGAGAGAAGCCTTAACATTGCACCGAGTTGAACTAACTTATTCTTGGGGTTTTTTCAAGTATTTACTAGAAAAGGTGCCACTTGCTAAGGAAAGTATTCTGTGGAACAGCTCCCAACTCAGAAAGTAATGCTAAGTTTGCAAAATGTGCAAACAGTTTGTATATTCATTCTCTTGAACAGCAGAAGTGTTTCCATTAGTGGTTTAGAAAAAACGCTCACTGGATCTACCGCTGTCTTAGTAAGTTCCTTTTATTTTAGGTAAAACTAAAACACCTAATGCCTTTAAAAGTCATATTCATTCCACACCATTACTTCAGTGTTCACCTTCTCTCTTATATCAGCACAGATCTACCATCAGATTCTTCATAACTTTTAAGAGCTACACCAGCAACTTTACCAAATACCTCCATCAAGGCCTTCTCAGTCCTCAGTGAAAAAGAATAAATGACATATGGGTCTTATTCAGGCTCTCTGCACAGAACTGGACTTAGTTATTAACAAATGGTTAGTAGATGCGGTATCTACCCATCATTTTTCTCATAGATTAGTTGTCTGCAGCTCATTTTTTCCTTATACCACACAAAATCAGTTAGAAAAATATAATTTAAAAAATGGTAGCTGGAGGACACTGAGCAACAGAAGAGTTAGTAGTTAACACTAGTAGTTTTA
Organism: Apaloderma vittatum; assembly: GCF_000703405.1. Taxonomy (NCBI): domain Eukaryota; kingdom Metazoa; phylum Chordata; class Aves; order Trogoniformes; family Trogonidae; genus Apaloderma; species Apaloderma vittatum. The sequence continues at coordinate 32,388 of NW_009737170.1, forward strand.
GTTAAGGTGTCTGTAAATGTCCTGCTGTTGCTACACCTCATGTGTGCATCAACACTTACTTGCCGGTGCAGTGATTGTGCCTTGTGACTGTGGACCACAGAAAACTGATATATAAGAATGCATCATTCTGGCTGCTACTTTTATGGCTTTCTGTTCCACTTCCCCTTTTTCAGCCTACCTCCAGACCTGGGATTACTTCATTGCCTGAGGATCTATGTCCTCTTCACTTGGCCACCCTTGGTTTGAAGTACAGGATCCTTCTGTGAGTCAAGGTTCAGACAGCATTCTTTTGTTTGAGCTGCGTGAACCCTGTCATCTTTGGTGTGAACTCAAGATTTTTTTCCCCGTCTTAGGCACCTATTAGTTTCAATGACTTCTGAATTCAGAGTAATGGTTTATATCCCCTTATAAAAGACTTTTCTTCACTGCACTGTCCTAGAATGTCAAGTAGCATTTTGGTCCTGGTATTAGTACAAACTCACATCCTGTATGAGGACTAACATGCTTTGAAGCAAGCAAAAGTTCAGGGAGTTTCTGTGTGATGGTTACACGGAAAGCAGAAAGAAATCTCTGTGCACCCTTCAATTCTGTGGGTGTTCCAGTATTTGCAGAGAAAACCTCCGGAGAACTGCATAAAATGTTGTGGCTTCTGTCCAGATATATTAGTTCAGCAAAAGCATGTGCTTAACCTTACTCGTGTGAGTAATCATATCATTATGCAGAGAACAACTTGGATACATACTTTGATGACTGACGATAAGATTACTCACATGCTGTGGTTTTTTATTTTGCTGAAGAGCAGACCTAGTATTCTTCCACTGCTTTCAGATCTCTCTCCACTTCCCAGAGCAGAACAATTCTCCTTATCTGCAAGATCGGTGGCCGAACTCTGCATGCCCTGCCTTAAAACAAGGGTTTAACCACGCTAAAAAAGAAAATGTCATGCAACACCCTTAACAAGGAATTAAACTGGTACTATCTGACATTGTTGTCTGACTCCTCCTCGCCCAGACCTCCAAGTAATTGCATTATTTTGGGGTTCTTTCACACTAATACTCTCTCTTTCTATTAGTACAGAGTCTTGTCTTAAACTCCTTAGTCTTGAATGCTGTGGACAGTACAGTCTATTTCTAACAAGGTACTGAAGAACAATTAAAATAAGTTTTTCCACATTGTCACCTGCTGACTTGGGGGTTACCCTGCTAAGAGCAGTCAGTGTGTATTCTGTGTTCCTTTGACTTGAAGGACTCAGGACCTGATCATCTGTAATCAGTATACATAAGGTAAAGAAAAGGAAAAAAAACCACTTAAATTCCCAATGATACTGAACAATGCTTACAGGCTAAAATTTAGTGATAATTCTAAAACACAATGTATCTTGATGGCTTTTAACCACAAAAGCCAGTTCCTCCTGTCACTGAAGTAAGTCAGTTGGTATTTTTGGTCTTTGATTCAAAGGAGACCTGGATTTCCCCAAACTAATGATGTTACTTTTTTTCCCTGTAAATAAAAAGTTTATTGATCTACGGGTACACCTTTTGTGATTTTATGCATGAGTAGCTTAGAGGGTGTCTTGGGGTATCCTGTTCTTTAACCTGAGGAAGCATAATACTGTAAAAAAAGAAATTGTGTGTGTCTGTACGTCTCTAGCATTTCTGTTTGCTTTTTTTATTCTATATGCACAAAAATATATTTAACACTAATCACACATTATAAGTATAGCATAGACAGGCTGAGTTGATATCTTTCTCTTAAATATTCACAATTATCTAAATCTTCTTGCAAGAGAGCACTGAATTTGCGAACAAATTCTTCTGCTCCTGTGGGGCATATTTTCCATAAAAAGATTTCCTTTTCATAGTTTCTTATCTGACTCCTTAAGTTTTTTTATGTTCATATTTGTCTCTCTATCTTAGTGCAAATTTACTGTGCTGATCAGTGTCTCTGGAGTTACGTAATAATTTTATGAGATACTGGATGAGAATACTTACCTGCCTTAATTGCTGGTCAGTATTGCACAATGACAAATGTTTTTGTCCTAAATTTGATACCATATTTTATTAGACAATATTGCAGTTTGTTAAGGACATACTGTCTGCAATAATTATAGGAATGAGAGCAATTGTCATTAGTTTAATTATAACCAAGGGAATATAGTGAGTAAATGTGTTTGATTTTTTTAATCTAGGTGCAAAAAAGATATGTGCAAAGATGTATTTTCTACCTTAACAGCTCACTTCAGTTTCTTTTTGCAAATTTCTATAGTTTAAACAGGTACGTAGGGGAAAAAAAAAAAAAAGCTATGCAAGCTATATGCAGTCTGTCAAATGCTTTAGGTGGTACTCTGAATGTCTGAACAACGGGTGAATCCTGCCTGATGGCTGAGAATTTTGTGTAATAGTTCAGTGGAAACAAAAGATGATATGACATCCCAGGTCTGGGATAGAGTGGAGGATTCACTGACATCCTCCTGTATCTTTCACAGCTTATTTTTAGCCGCTCCTTAGGTGCAGTCACTTAGGAAGCCTCCGCAGCACTGGGCTCGGCAATATGCAGGGCCTGTGAGCACCTTTCACAAGGGCTTATAAAAAAGGTGAGGTCTCTTGCACCATGGAGGGAGGCATGGTGCCGGAAAGGCATTTGTGGCTGCAAAAAGAAGAGTTTGGATTCATCCTATACCCTTTACAAACACCTTAAAGATGCTTCTCTGAATGCCAGAACAGATTCATAGGGGAGAAATTAAACTCAAAGATTAAAAAAAAAAAAAGAGCGTTGACAAAAGAACAAGTTTATTCTATCATGAAAAATTCTAATAAATGCATTTGAACAGTATCTGCATTGTTACATCTTTCATGAGGAAAGGTTAAAGCACATCTATGTACTGGTAGCATAATAATTTTGTACGAGACTCTGTACCAGGTGGAGTGTGCATTTTGGTAACATGGGGGAGGTATGTGCTCATAGGAGGGAGTTTGTTTGCCCAGGATATGTGGATTTAATACAATATATGTTAATGGATTTTTAATGTGTATTTATTATCTGCAATCATATGCACAAATAAAGTCAAATACATGTAATTTATTAGTCTTATGTTTTCTGATCAAGTTACACCCATCGTCTGGCTTAATCATTCATGTTTTAATGGCTCTGTATGTCCTTACCAGGTGATTTGGGTTCCTCCCTGAAAAGTAACCATGATGAATGGTTCAAATATTTGTTTGCTAAAGCTGAAAAATTTGCATCATGCCTGATACACTGATTTCAAGAGCATCAAGTTCAATCAAGCTGAGGAAAATCAAACCTAGATAGTATATAACTTAAATGAGGAAGTATGATTTTTTAATATGAACAACTGTCCTGGTTAGAACTAAACAGGACAAGGATAAATAAAAATGATTGCAGGGAGGTTTGTACACAAAATCAGCTCTTTCAAAGAAGTTACTAACCTAAATTGATGAATACTCAGAAGTAATGGGGAATATCTCATTTAGTGACAAACCAACTGTTCTCCCTCTGCATTCTTGTCTAACACACAGGCTTGGATATTGCTGAGGTGTTTGTTGCAGATGAGTAGGATCCAGCCACGGAGTGCTAACAGGCATCTAAGTATTAGCGTTGCCTCGTAATGCTGCATGTGGAGATCAACTGACTTGCATAGGAATAAGTAAAAACCAGTACTAAGTGGTGATCCTTGTGAATATTTTCTCTACGGTCTCATTGGCAATGATGAGAATGAAAAGTGGCTTTGACTAAGGTGATCATGAACATAGCAAAAGAACCAGGAATCACTGGGCAATCTCTCAGTAAATATTTTCACAAAGCTTTTCAATAGGAATGTCAGCATTGCCGGTATCTTCCTCAGATTGAGAGAATTCCTCCAGAAGTAAGTAAATAACATGGGAAAACAGCAAAATGAGGAGCAGCTTAACCTCTTTGCTGAAAGGGTAATTTGCCATGGACACTGGTGCTTGACTTGAAGATCGTTCATGAGATCAGAAACTGGTCAGCACTGCTGTGTGCGGAGGTCATTTTTGCTTCGTAGTATCACAGTATGCTACGGATTGGAAGGGACCTCAAAAGATCATCTAGTCCAATCCCCCTTATCGTTACTGTTTTATTCAAAAAAGCACACAGAGCAAAGGGAATGCTAAGAGAAAGGGAAACACTTCTGAAACTCTGCTCAAGCTGGGTTGGTGGTGTGCTGGGGTGCCGCTACTGGTCACTGTTCAGAAACAAGCTCTGAGTGCAATGCTGGCTGCACTTTGTGCCGGGAAGGAGACTGGTGCTCTCTGCCTGAGTGGCCAAGTCATGGCTTGTCCTCAGAGGATACAACAGCCACTATCATGGAGTTTGTCAGGAGTGTTCTCGAAGTACAAATAAGTGAACGTTGCACTTGGAATCTATTTAGCCCAATTTGTTAGTTGGAAATGTCACACCTTGCGCAATACACTGAATAATATATACAGAAGCATCCATGATGTCTTTAGCAGTTAGGCTGTTATGCAGAGCTTCTTGTCTGTTTCCATGTTTTTTCCTACCTTTCACAAGAAAGTACTGACATCTGTGGCAAAAAAAACTTCTTATATTCTGAAGGCCTCAAGACAGAATGGCTTATCTTCAGTTAATCAGGGCTCTGGGAGTTAGACCAAAGAGGCTCTGTGTTGTGCTGTTCATTTTAGGGAACAGCAGAGGCAAGAAAAACAACATCAGCACTAAGGAGTTGAATCTTTTTCCCCTTATAGATGCCTTCATGGATAAACAAACATTTGTGGTCAGAAGACACACATCTAGATTAAACAGAAAGGACAAACGAAGCTTTTGCTTCATCCTAAAATATGCGTTACCTTAGTTATGGGCACCTTGGCAAAAAAAAAGTGTGCTCACCCTTACAGAATACTTTAGCCCGTGAAAGAGTAGGAGTTTCCTAATGAAATTACTGTAAGAGTTGGTATCCTAACCAGCTTGCGTTTTCTGAGTCTCATCCTCAGGGAAAGGCGCGATGAGAATTCCCTGAAACATTCAGCCTTGCACAAACATCTGTAGCCCGTGGAAGAGTAGGAGTTTCCTAATGAAATTACCGTAAGAGTTGGTATCCTAAACCAGCTTGCGTTTTCTGAGTCTCATCCTCAGGGAAAGGCGCGATGAGAATTCCCTGAAACATTCAGCCTTGCACAAACATCTGACACAGAGAATTTCAATCCAAGTCATTCCAATTTGCTGAAGTTATAAGTAATGGGAAGCAGAATCTCAGGAGAAATAGCAGGCAATTTTAATCTTAGCTAGCACTACTACCTCTGTTTATGTTTGAAGGAGATTTCCAAATGTGACAGATTCCTCTCCAAAACTATTGCAAGTATCCTGTAATGACTTAGAATAGTACAGTCAATACACCAAGCCCATCAACATTTTCATTTCTGAACATGCAAACCTTCTCCGTTTCTCTACCTCCTTCTCTGTCTTACTAAATACCCTATCTTCACAACACTCAGAAAATAATCAAGCTATACTATAATTTTGGCAGAATTGTTCCTTGTTCCTTTCACTGTTAAAGGAAAAAAACCCTAAAATTTACCCATCCAAAAAGGTCAGTGATTACATATGTGTAATATATCGTGGTTTTAGTTTTACCATTTAAGGGCACAGCTACACTGGGAGGCAAGAACGGCTGTTTGTGTTATTATGCACGCTGTTGCTGTATGTACAGATGGCCTTTGAGTGGCTGCTGGTCTGTACTCCAACAGCTACGAAGAAAAGGCACCTGCCTGGAAAATCCACGGCAAATGCTGCTGGACAAGGCTGGAGGGGAAAGGTCTGCAAACAGTGTCCTGCTGAGCCTGTTCAGGGACGAACGCTCAGGCTGTCAAATATTAGCCAAAATATCCTGCCAAAGGCAAATGCCCCAGAGCCAAGAAACCCTGATACAGAGTTTCATCCTAATGATCCTGCTGACAGGTTTATTTTTGACAAACTTGTGTTCTTCTGCTGATAGAAAAAGGCTAATCTGGACAGTCGTGCCTGGCTGTGCTCATCAGGTGTTTGCAGTTCAACAGGGACCCGTTCTTCATCGCCCTGTGACGACTGACTGCTAGCACAACTGCTCGAGTGCTACAGCAATGTTAAAAGCAGCTTCAGAAACACTCTGTGCATAATTAATTGCTCGTAAGAGAGGAAAAAAGACGCTATATCCTGCGCAGGGCACCGGGGCCCCTTGGGCCTCCGCTGCAGCGCACTTCAAGGAAAAAGGTTGCCGGCGGTGGCGAAGGGCAGAGCATCGGAGGCGCCGATGCCAGGCTGCCGGGATCTCCCGGGAGCGGTGCCAGCGCTGGAGGCGGCCTTTGCCCGGGCACAAACAACTCCTTTATTAGCGAGGGGACACGGAGCCCTGGGGGAGCGGCTTCGGGGAAGGAGGGGCGCTGGTGGGAGGCGGCTCCGGGAAAGGAGGGGAGCGGCGGGCACCCCCTCCCCCCCCCCCCCTGCCCAGCCACACGCTCCGTCCTTGCTCCCTCTCCCGCTCCGCTTTCCCGCACTTCCCCGCAAGGCGACTGCTCCGGGCAGGACCGGGGTCCTCCTCCTCTTCACCAGGTATTGCCTTCTCTCCTCGCTTATTTATTGTTTTGACCGTACTTCCAGTCGAGGAGGGAAGTGTTGGATGACGGATGACGGAGACCTTTTGCTGCCGAGGGCCGTGCCCGCCCCTAGGGGACCGAGCGCAGCCCTGGGGATTTTCCACGGGGCATAAAGCAGCTCCTTAAGCTCAGGCGGGGGAGGGTTTTGGCCGCAAGCAGAGCCAGCCGCGCAGTGTCAGCGCGGTGGCTGTGGCGTGAGCGGTGAGCAGCAGCGTTTGCCCGGGGGAAGTGAGATCCCTACCCCCCCAAGGCGGGGTCTGGCTCCTCCTAAACCTCAGCCTCCCCCTGCTTCACCTCTCTCTTCCTGCACAGAGAGACAACGGGCTCAGCAATCCTCACCTCATGGAATGAGGGTCACAGACCTCACCGTTTTCAAAAAAAATCAAGAGCATCGCTTTGGGTGCAGGTGCTGCTGGTGGAATTTGGGAGCTTATAGGGTGAGTATAACCTCTAGGCGGTATTTTCTGTGCACACATATGCAAACAGCTATCTTAAAGAGGAGCTGAGGCTTCCGTGGTAGCCTCGGGGTTTCCTGTGAGGGTGCCTCAGAAACACCCACTTTCTGGCAGTGGTGCTGTACGTGCAGAAAGGCTAAGAGGTTCCCTCCATTGTCCCTGTTCAGTGAAGAGAGACCATTTTCGCCTTTGTCCTGTGGTAGGTCCCAAAATGTGCATCACACAGAGTAGCCTGCATGATAGAAAAAGGACCAACCCAGAGTCAGAAGGCCAAAATCAGGGGTCCCTCCTCAGCAAATGCCAAAGAAAGTATTGACCTTCATGAACATCTGTAATGACCTTTAGCAAAGAGCCTGGCAAAACCCCTTTCTGGGGTCAGGTGAAGTGAAGCAACACTGACAGTGCTTGTAAACTGGGAAAGTAAATAAACAAAAGAGTGATCTGCAAAAAGAAAGAAGGGAGAAAGTGATCCATGTTTGGCATGGGTGGATGGTGCGTGCAGCCATCGCCCCAGACAAGGAGCCCCTCAAGCAGTTCAGAAAGGCTGGAGCCTTTTCTCCCCTATACGAGCCTTTTCTGCCCAGTACGGCAGGCATGATCCAAAACAATGTTTGAGCACTTGGATGTGGTGAGAGTTAATTTAAAAACACCCCACAGGTTTTCAAATGTAACAAGTTTTGGTTTTCTTTAGTTAATTCCCGTTGATCCATTTTCTGAACAAAAGTTCAGCTGGGCTTTTTCTTCTGTTCATTTGGGCGTGTAAATATGCTCAGCTTGGTAGGTCAGTCGGGTTGTGACACAAGCCAAGAGTGGCCAGGCTGCTGGGGAAGCACGCACGTGGAGCCGGGCCATAAGGGGAGAAGGGTACAGTGAGGGGCTGTGCCTGCAGTGCAAAGATGCCAAAGCAATAGTGTTTGTGCAGCTGTTCCAGCTGAGGGATGCCCATTTCCAAGGGTCCATCGCAACTTGAGGGACAGCCTGGAGGGACCACAGTCCAAGAGGGTACGGCTGCAGCTGGCAGTCTCTGTTTGTGTTTGTGTGCATGTATGTGTGCTGAGGACCAGTGTATTTATCCATACTGATCATGTTATCCAGTGCTAGAATGATAAGGCAGTGGCATTCAGTGGTGCCTGACAGCTCTGTGAGGCAAGAAAGAACAGGGACCCCCTTGCGTCACACAAGGCTGACGTTGCCTCCTCAGCTGCAGGAGTTGGAAGAGTTAAGTCACATCACAAAGCACTGCAATATTTTTAAAAATAATTTGTTCTGGCCTGGGATGAGCAGGAGGGTGGCAGGGACACAAAGCCCACATCAGGCAGCCAGTGTGCTCTTTGCTGGAGAAATACAATTCCAGGTGACTCTGGCTTCTGTCCCATTCTTCTGATATTAAGAAAGGACAGAGGTCTAAACAGTAGTCAACACCCTTCCCTTCCCTCTCCAACAGTTACTGCAACTGATTTGCCTTTTAAATGCCGATTTTTGCAAAAATCGCAGCACAAGCCAGTGTGAACCCCTGCCGGCATTAAGCTGGCCTGCCGCATCAGCTAAAAATAATTTCTCCTCCTGTGTCCCCCCTAGCACAGTGCAGGGCTCTCTGCGGAGGCAGGCTGCGCTGCCATGGCAGAGCCACAGATGAGCCTAGCGAGGTCAGTGGCTCTTGCAAAGCCGAGCTCCGTTCGCTGATAGGAGCTATGCGTCGCCTCCGTTTTGCACCCAGTTAATTTTTGGGATGTTACCTCATTAAGGCTTTAGGTGCTCCTGGACTGCAGTGGTAAATGCTAGAAAAATGGTGTATTGAACAGGTGCCCATTGTGCCTGCCTGGGCCATTCCCTCAGGCGCCAGCACCACCAGCAGCCCCTTCTCACCCTGACTGGCTTTTGCAACATTGGGATCAGCTGATATCGAATCAGCTCATCTGCGAAAATCCAATCTGAATTGGGAAGACTTGTGAAACCTGAACCTCCACCGAGCTGCAGCTCCCCTTTCTTCCCCAGCAGCAGGGAGGTCAGTCAGGAAATCCAATCTCCATCACAGTCCAAGGGCTTCAGCAAGCGAGAGGGGTGAGGGGCAACCAAGAGCACCTTCTCTGGCTGACGCATAATGTGTCCAGCACGTATGTCCCAGCAGCACTGTGGTCACCTCTGAGAAGCTCACCGGACGTGCTGACAGCCACATGCGATTTCCACAACTGCAAGTGCTGGGTGAGGTTTGTTAAGAAAAACGTGTTTAGAGAGCTTTCTCGGAACCAATTTCCCTAACATAAGTAATTTCAGCATTATTGAAACTTCTCTTTTTTTCTTCCTGTGGGTTTTTATTTTTAAAATAATAATTACCAGTGCAAAATATACTGGAGACTATGGTCTCCAGCAGCACATGCTGTCCATGCTTGGACCCTCTGCAGGCGTTCCAGGTGCAGGTGGCTGAGGCAGCCTGGGGTGACGGTAGAGCTGAGGGGTGCAGCTCCTGTTCAGATCAGCCTGTTTTTCAGAGTGGGTTTGTGGGTGGCAGCGGTTCTGGTTCAGGGATCATTTTTACCCCTGCACTGCAGCATCTTTCCCTGCTGTGTGGGTGCTTTTATAGTTGGCTTGTGAAAGATGCAATAATTAGCCAGAAGAAATGTGTCTCCTTGAGAGGAAGAAGAGGGGTTGTAACAACCCTTGGCTGCCATACAGAAGGAATGCAATGATAGGCAACAGTGCCCGCTCCTCACTTCCTTCCTACATGGTAGGGACATTAAATTTTAAGTAGTAAAACCTCAGGGGTAAGTGAGAAGCCATGTGAAGAGTTACGAGCAAGGATCTCATAAATAACCCTGACCTATCGTAATCCCACACAGTCTGTCTTGCCTAAACTTACATCAAAGATGCCAAAAGCCACAGGAAGGCAGGAAATCAGCCTGTATTTATAACTGCAGACACTGCTTTCCAGGAAAGGTTCTTGGAAAGCACTTAGGGAGGCTAGATTTCTACAGTCAAGGAACAGCAAATCCTACAGGAGAAAGCAAGAACATAAGAGAGCAAGCCCAACGGTCCATATCGCTCAACATCCTCTCCAAGAGTGAATATTGGTAGATAGTCCAGGAAAACACAAGAGCCATAGGCAAAGGAGATTCTCCCCCTACATCCCTGCTCAGCTTTTGCCAGTAACCCCTCAAAGGAGTGGCTGACTCAGCAGGTGCACCTCAACTCACCTATTCCAAAGCTGCTGAGAGATTTCTCACCTCTGAGGTGGTCTTTTGGGCCCATTTACTTCCTGGCTTAGGGGAGTTTGCAGGGTGCATTGAGTTGCGTGGTTCAGTTGTGCTTCGTGCCTCTGCCAGTGTGGAACCTGTTATCTGGCCGTGGCTTTCACCTTGCTGGGACAGGCAGCCAGGTGATTATCAGCCAGGAGCTGTGCACCACTCAGCAGGGCAGGTGCCAAGCTCCAAAACTGGGCCAGGACAAGGGAAAATAGAGATGCTGAATCTCCTGGAGTAGCGATCAGCAGCTGAAGATGCTGAGGGGTGGAGTGGAGCTGCTCCAGGACATAAAGCATGTTATGAAGCGAAGCAAAGGGAGGCAAATATAGAGGCTCTTAGAGCATTGAGGCTGGCTGATTCCTGAGGACCACTGTACACTGCTGGAGAGCATGGCAGCCTCTGATGCCCATAAACCTGTCTGAGGCAGTGTGTCACACTAACAGGTACAGGGGCCAAGGGGTGAGTTGGAGACCTCAGGTCATTAGAGGCAAAAGATTCCCCAGGGTACAGGAAGATTCTCTTCCCACACTTTTCCCGCCAAGGCATCATGACCCAAACAATTTTTGGATGTGGGAGTGTAAGCAGCCAGGCTGTACCCTGTGAAATTATGCATTGTGTTTAATGGCTAAAAATCACATTTTCTAGGACAGAGCTAACCCACTCCTGAGGCTCAGAGGGGAAGCTCTGCACACAAGGGGAAGTAAGATGCACAGTAAGAAAAACGTCTTCCACAATGCGCTGGACCTTTGCCTAACCAATTTGCCTCCTGTGCGATGTGCTTCTCTTGCCCAGACAATGACAGACGTCATTACTGGAGGTCCTGATGCTCAAATGACCTTTTTACTCCTAGTGTCTAAAGGCCAGTTACATTGCATCTTGTGTGGGTATTTCATAGGCTGACAAGGGTGTCTGGAAGGGATATTGGTGACATGGGATATGTTATTTCCAAATGCACATAGGTACTGGCTCTGTGTCTTGGAGATGGCAGCACCCAAGGTCGCAGTGGTCGGCGCGGGAGTCATCGGCCTGTCCACAGCACTGTGCATTGTGGAGACTTACCCCAGCTGCTCTGTGACGATCCTTTCAGAGCAGTTTAGCCCCAACACAACGAGTGATGTCGCAGCCGGGATGCTCATCCCTCACACATACCCAGGTGCGTCCAACCCCGCGTGGTGTTGCCCGTGGCACTTCATGCAGCTCCGTGCCCAGGTGTGCAGCGATGCACAGAGGTTCAGGAAGAAAAGTATCATGACCTGTGTTCCCTATCTGTCACATTTCCTCAACACTAGCTTGTACACTTCTCTTCCTTTCATTATTCCTCTCTGCATGTCTGGTTTTGTTTAAATGCAGGCACTCCGATCCACGTGCAGAAGCAATGGTTCAAAGAGACCTTCACTGACCTTTTTGCCATCAGCAACTCAGGCGAGGCATCAGAAGCTGGCATTCACCTGGTCTCTGGGTAAGAGCCTTGCCTCAGGGCAGCCTTTGGTGCGTGTGTGCTGTGTGCTGGAGCAGGCAGAGAGATTCCCCTTGCTGGAGTTCAGGCATAGTCCCTTCATGGAGCAGCTCTTACAGCTATAATCCCAAGAAACTGCATTGCAGCTCCTCAGATATGATGTGTTTTCAAGCAAAATTCATGCATGGAGAAACCACTCAGGCCTGGCCAGCACCAAATGTCTTTTAATAACTGATGTTTTCCATACTGTCATCCACCAGTTGCTTGCAGCAGGAGCGGTCTCTGTAGGAATGGGACTGCAGGATCTTCTAGCTTCAGCAGCTAGGCATAAGGATGCAATTGGGGAAGGGAGGAGGTGTTGGGGGTGTTTTATGCTGCTTGTTATGTACACAGAAATATACCTCTCAGGAGTGTTGAGTCTGGGCACTCTGTAGCTGTATGGGTACCCCAAAAATGTGACCAGTTGTTCAAGTAGTCCTACATGAATGTCCACCCAGGGTGGCCACAGCCACGGTGGGGACACTGTGTGAGGGAACTTTGTACTTCTATAGCTGGAATTACATACAGTACAGCTGGAAAAACTCTCTTCCACTTTGTTTACCCTGGTGTATCACCCTTAAGTTTGGCTGTGGCAGCCCTCTCCCTGTTTGCCAAGGTGGATATTGCAGCAGCAGGCAGCAATGTTTCCCAGTTACTGTTAACCCTGTAGAGCTGCGCTGATGAGCACGGACAGGTTCCCAAGTTCCTAGGTTTGTGCTGAGGTTGCCGTGACACATAACATGGCAGAGCAATAGTTTTGAGGTTTTTTGTTTGTGTCCTTTTAGGTGGCAGATCTTTAAAAACCCTCCCAAGGAAGAGTTACCTTTCTGGTCCGATGTCGTCCTGGGATTTCGACCGATGTCTGAAGCAGAACTCCAAAAGTTTCCACAGCACCGATTTGGTCAGGCCTTTACGACACTGAAATGTGACTGCCCGCCCTACCTTCTCTGGCTAGAGAAAAGGTTGGTTGTACTGCAGGCTGGGCATGCACTGAGAAATCCAGGCAGAGGGGTTGGAGGCGAGCTGGAGACTCCTTAAGAGCCTGAGGTTAGAAGAAAACTGGAAAAGGGCTTTTTTTTCACTGGGGAAAATACAGCAAGCTCTTCCTTGAGGAGAAGCACAGGGAACAAATACCCAATTTTTCCAAAATGTGAAAGTCCCTATTTATGCAATGTCCACTTTCTACCACTGTGGTTGTTCACTGTGGTTTAGCGTGGGAGTGCCTCTGGGCATAGAACCGACACAGCCACAAGGGCCGCATTTGTCCAGCCAGACCTTCCAGGTACGTCAGGAACCTGCCATGCCCTAAGAAAATGTGCAGGTGCTCCTCATTTGTCAACTTTCCCAAATAATATCCCTCTGTTCTTGAAAATACATCCAACCCCTGGAGGAACAGGCACGCCTGGGAAGATATGTTATCTGTGAGGACTTTGCATTTAAGATGTAGCTGGACCAATTAATCTCAAATTTGGTCAGGAATTGGGGGAACTTACTAAGCCAGTCAGGTGAAAAAATGTCAAATAACATCACCTCATAACAAGCCTTTTGGAAATGTCTGCCTGTGTAAGATGAGAGATGCACTCACTCCAAGGAGTCGTGGCTTCAGAGTTCATGTCTGGATTGACGTGAAAGCTATAAAATTTGCCAAATTCCCACATTTCCCCAAAATACATGGATTTTGGAGAACCATAGGAGAGTCTGGATGCAGATGTAAAAAGATTCTGACACCTAGGATGTGCATTTAATCCATTTAAGTACCGCTAAAGTGAGCAAGTAGCTGTCTTTGCTGGAGAGAAAGCGCTAGGCTGCAAGTTGATTTGAGGTTAAGTAGAGAGATGTGTACCGACATCATGGTACAAATTGCCAGCTTAGCTGGTTGCTTGGATGCCTTTCATCTCACTGCAAAATGTGAAAAAACATTTCTCATTCTAGCAGCCAGCCAGGCTGGGAGTACTCCAGTGGCACTGGTGCCACATGAGGTCTGTGCTGTCACCTCGGTGCACACAGCCTGTCACATTTCATTGCCTAACCGAATTGGAAATTTGTGCTGAAGCACAACTAAGTTGTACAACCTATTTAGTACCTGTCACATGATTTCTTCTCTCCTTATTTCTGCTGTAGCCTTCTTATTTCTCAAAGAATGTAGTCTAGTAAAATGATCAAGCTCCTTTTCTTCTCTCTAGAGACAAGAAACGAGAATATATTATACATGGAACTAATTCTCGAACTCCCTAGTGACCTGAGCAGGGTTTATAGAGCATTCTCTTGGCAGCCCAGAAGGAAAATTGTTTTTTGTGTGCACCTTGCTTGTCCAAAAATGGACTTCAGGATTTTTTTCCTACTTGCTTGTATTCAGGAGTTTCTAGCAGATTATTTTACCAGTGTATTTTTAATGGCATGACGACAGAGTCCAAGTTACAGCACTTATGAGCTCTCCCAGCAATTTTCCCAGCCAAAGCTGCTGCATGAGACCTCCCCTCTTCTTCTCAGCCGGCCTCAGTGTCCTGCTGCACCAAACCCCAGTCCCCAGGATGCCAGCTCTGCTCTGACTCCTCGGCTCACTCACTGTTTTGTGGGAATCCGCAGCCTTTGTAGAGGGATTCATCTCTTTGGCAGCTGCCAGAGTACTGTGAAGGACACGATTTCCCACCTAGTGCATCGTCATTGCTGACCTGTCTCCTGACTTACTTGTGCTAAAAACATCCCCTAAAGTCCCCTCAGCAACTGGATCCAGCTGACAGTGTGCAGGGACTCCATCTCACACCAATGTTTTTCCACAGAGAAGGGTTTCAAGCTTCAGGCAAGTTCAGGGTGGAATTTAGCTTGAAAGTGAACTCCAAGATGAACCTCATAAGGGATGAATTCTGCTGAAGAGCAGACACGGATGTATAGTGCTTTGAGCTGTCCTGGGTGACTCCTGGCTGCTGCTCTAGAAGGGTACGGGTCTCCTGGGGGTCCCGTGCTTGTGGGGACATCTTGGGCATCCCAGGGCTTCACACGTGGCACTAGATGACTAAATGACTCCTGGTATCAGGGTGGGTGAGTTGGAAATGAATGCGGCGGTGTGTAACAGGAACATTAAAAATGGTGTAGTATGATAACACTGTCACTAGCAGAAGTAAACTAGGGAATAAATCTGTTATTTTTCAGCTTGCTTGAGCTGTTAAAGCTTGGTAGGGTTATAGAAATTGATCAATGAGACCATAAGGATGTGACAATTTGCCCCTGGTCTTATGCTAGACCATTCCCTAATATTGATCAACTTGCTGTATCTTTCTCAGTTCGAACAAGCTAAAAAATAACTTTGATCAGACCAAATCAGACAAATGACAAAGAAAAACTCCATGGAATTTTCTTTGCTTTTTGTCCTATCTGTTGTTTGATTGTGATCAGTTTGTTAAAGCCAATCTCTCATTTAATGTGCATAACAGTTGCATGAGGGTTCAGAGGTTTATTTTCTGCCTGATTTCTGGAATCTTTTTGTAGGCTGAAAGCAAATGGCATCCAGATGTGCACCAGAAAAGTTGCAGACTTGTGGGAGCTGCACAGCGACTATAATGTCATTGTCAACTGTGCAGGCATTGGAGCCCACCAGCTAGTGGGGGACGAGAAGCTTTTCCCTGTCAGGGGACAAGTACTCAAGGTTTGTGCTCCTTGGGTGAAAAACTTCATCCGGGATGGCGATGGCTCAACCTACATCTACCCAGGGATACACAGGGTGACCCTAGGGGGAACCAGGGAAAAGGAGAACTGGAGTCTCTCCCCTGACCCTGGCACCACCAAAGACATCTTTGACAGATGCTGCTCCTTTGAGCCCTCCCTGCGGGGAGCTCAGGATATCGAGGTGAAGGTGGGCCTGAGGCCAGCCAGGCAATGTGTGAGACTGCAGAGAGAGGTCTTGAGGCGAGGAGGAGTTAAGCTCCAGATGGTCCACAACTATGGGCATGGGTCAGGTGGCTTTTCAATGCACAGGGGCACAGCCAAAGAGGCTGCTCGCCTGGTGGGAGAGTGCATTGCTGCCCTGCAAGGCTCCTCATCAAGGGCCAAGCTTTGAATCCCAGAAGCTCTTTTTCCATTTACAACAGGTTAGTGTTGCATCTCCTAGTAGCAGCTTTGGACTTTTATTCCATTACTGGATAGAAGGAACTTAAGACAACAGCTTGTGCCATTGCAGATGCTCAGTGGTATCTCACCTGGCTTCCAGCTGCTATCTTGGGAAGGCATGATGGGTCTATCAAGTATTAGTCTAGCTGTCCTTCTCCTCCATCTGACATTGTTTCTGCCCTGAGCATTTATGCTAGCCTCATGTTAAGGAAAAGGCAAGATTTCTAAATATTCTTCACATAATAGGGATCAAATTGCTGCAGTATGTTATATATAACATCGATTTAGAAATTCTTCAATTGCATCTAAAGGGTATCACTAGGTTCAGATTTGGTAAAAACTAGTTCTCTTCTCCTGTACAAAATCTAATCTAGTATTGCCCTTGCTCCTGCCACCTTGCTAACAAACTTTACCATTTTTCAAATTATTTACACAAAGAAAACTCCACATAGTGCTGCACTACAGTGTCCCAGGTCAACTCCTGCAGAAAACAATGTTAGGTCACTGTCATGCACAGTGACCAGGCAGGTGTGATTTTAAGAGCCGGTCTGTGACACTGATCACTGCACTTACATTATGCCTCAGGGAACTTCACACAAAGTTTCTGTGAGAGGAAGTTGCCCCATATGAGCTACAGTTTTGTGCATCTTTTCTCACGCTCATCTGCCAATCTCTCTTTTGTCCTCCAAGTCCTTCAGATTTTGCTCTCAAACACAGATGACTTTTCTTCCCCTCAATACCAGCATTGACGTGGCCCATATTGTACAGAAGAGGTTTTTCAGGGTGGACTTGAGAGTGCAAGCATCGCTTTTCTACTTTGCATCAGCACTGGCTGCTTTCCTTGCAACAGCTGATAGGAATAAATCGGTGACAAATCATCAAGGATCTTAACACCAGCTTCAGTTTCATAAAAGAGAGGAGAGCCATTTAGGACTTGATAAACATGCTAAAGACAAATTTATCTGTCACTGGATGTGAGCGAGCTCCTCTACCGTAAGGAAGCTGAGCCACCAGAGCCCAGACCCTCACTCCACAGCAGAGGCTGAGCTGGGCTTTGCACTTCCCTCAGTAGTTCAAGCCCTTTGATGTGCCTGAAGATAGTCACTCTGCAAAACTGGCACTTACCATCAAAGTACAGGTCTGGCTGGTAGTGATTAAACCACTTAGATCTTAAATGTTTCGTTAAGAACATCAGCATCCACTTTTGTCTAGTTTGTTTTGGTCCTTACATTTACAAAACAAATCGAAATCCGTCTAGAATTCACATAATTAGAATGAACTGATAAACCAAGTTCTAAAAATGGAGCAAAGGTCATGTCTGTAGTGTTTCCTTTCATAAACAAGGAGATTTCTTTCATTTGGGATGGCCTGACAGGGCCAAGAAAGGCCACGTTCAGACACGGTTGCCAACTCCTGCTGTTCTTAGTGATGATGAGGACAGTTACACTTTGCAAGGGACAGCTGTCAGAAGAAGCATCAACAAATTAAATTATAGGTCAATAAGAGCCAGCACTGCCTTCAGCAGCTTTGCCCTATTCTTCTCAGCTCTGAAGGCTAATTTTGCATTCTCCCCCTCTCCGAGCTGTGGCTTTGGGCAGCAGTGTTGGCACAGGGCTTATCAAACTGCCACTTTGTTCTCAGCTAATATGAAACTTAAAAATGCATGGGAAAAGTACAGGCTGTTTTTACTTTATTTTGATTTTAATCTTAAAAAGTTACAAACAGTGTATGTTATTCTGGAGCAAAAAACCACTACTAATGCTAATGGGGTGTTCATAGTGCCATGAGAAGCCAGAACTCTGGATGTGCACTTCTCTGCAGGGTGGGAGAACTTGTAACTAACTTCTAAAACTTGTCTGGTTGATAAAAATATCAAAATAATTTCATCTGCAAGGCCCATCAGTCTGGTATTCTAGCTTTGGCTATGGCCAGCAGTGGAAAGGGCCACTTCTAGCCATTCTTAGCCCAGGAGCTTCCTTCAGCTGAAGGGCAGCTTAGTGTTTCAGGTCCCTCAGATTATTTATCTTCCACATATTTGTTGACTTGCTTCTAAAACACTTTTGTAGTCCCTGACGTCTTGTGACAACAGCTTCTCTAAAGGGACACACTTTTTTTTTTTCTCAGGAGAGGAGCTCCGCTTCTTCATCTCCACCTTGAACCTGGAAACATCATTTGATGCTCCTTTTTTGCATCTTATGAGAAGTGGTGACCCTTCTTCATGACTCTTCTGCACCATACTCCTTCTTGTACTCTCCCACCTTGAAGAATCTTGGTTTATGTAGCTGCTACCCACATAAAGTGATCCCATATCTTTGGTCCTCCTTGTGCTTCTTTGTATCTTTTCTCACTCTAATATATCCTTTCTGAGACAGAGTAGACCAGAACTGCACACAGTACTCAAAGTGGAGGATGAACCTTGTATGTAATTGATCACATCTCTCTTCCCTTCCGAACAATTTTTTTATAGGCACTAACAAGTTTTTAACTGACATTTTTACAGAACTACCTAATTCCAAGATATCTGTCCTGAATGGTACTGAGTGTGCCGTGTGTTTTTGTCTGCTATTATCCATACTGAATTTCACCTGCCATTACTTTGATCAGGCTCACAAGATGGTTTTTGTAGCTCCTTGCTGGCAGTTTGCATTTTACGACCTTGGACAAGCTGGTACTGCCAACGGACTGAGACATTTCACCATTTAATGCCTTGGCTGATGGGTATGTGGATTAGGACTGGGCTTACCACAGATCCTCCCACGAGGTCATCGGTGACTTCTCCCCACTGCGAAAAATGGATGATTTATTCTTACTTTGTCTCTATCCTATTTGAATTTGCTGACTTATGAGAGGATCTTCCCTCTTATTCCATGCCAGATTAGCTTTTCTTTGAATCCTTGGTGACAGACGTTATTAGAGGATTTCCAGAAGCTGAGCAGATCACTGAGCAGATTACTCTAGTCTGCATCTTCACTGTTTCCTTAAAAGCCGTAAGAGGGTGATGAAGAACAGCTTCACAGCTCCTCACTGCAAAGCTCTGCCCTATCTGTCCTTGGAACTATTCTATTGCCATCGCTTTTATCATCTGCCTGCTGCAGATGTCAGATTTAGCAGTTTGCATTTCTCTAGATCCCTCACAGCACTTACAAGAAAGCAGAGTCACATGCCATTCTCTTTTTTCTGCGGCTGTTTTAAGTAAAAGGTTATAGACCAGCCCTAATAATGCAACAATTTCCCATTAACATTCCTTTAAAACTCTCCAGTGAGTAACATCTGCTTCTCATGAATTTGTTACTATCCCTTGCATCTATTTGTTCTAAACCCTCATCTAATGGCCCTTCAATCTGAGGCTGCTTCTCTGCATTATCCCCTTAACAAATGGCTCTACCGTGGGAATTTCACTGAGCTTTTCTGTGCCAAACACAGACACAGATAATCTGTTTAGCTGTTGTGTTAGGGCTTGTTTTGTCTCCAACTCCTTTGCCACCCTAAAGATCCACTGACTGCATACCCGGGTCACCTGCAGAACGTTTTGGCAGGCTCCCTGCTCCTGCTGGGGTAGAGGAAGCTTTTTCTCTATTAGCAAGTTATTTCCTCAGAATCTTTTTTATTCTGCCTTCAGAGTTCGTATCCTTTTCCTCACATGGGTGGGATCTATTTTGGTTCTTTCCCATGTAATTTTTAACATGCTGTTACAGTGAGCCAGTTTCTGGAATGCCTCTGATATTTCAATACCTTTATATAAAAATCAAGCGGTTTAGATCCATATCATATTTTCAGACCTATAGCAAATAGAAATAAGCATACATTCAGCCTGACTGCTCCAGCTCCTGTGCCCTATTAAAAGGGGCTTTATTTGTCCAGATCGTGCCTTGTTATTTCCCACTTACTTGTGGTTATGAAGAGTTCAAAATGGCATCTTTAAGGACACGCCATCACAAACCCCTGCTCCTCTCTGCCTGCTTACTTTCCCTCAGTCTCTAGCTTTAAATTTCTTTTAAAATCTTACTCTTTCTCACAGAGGCTTTCTTCCCCACTAAGGTCATGCCACACAAAGGCTGAGCATCCTACTCAGAATCCTCATCTTTGTTCCAGAAGCTTTCAATTTGCCAATGCTATATCCTAATATTTGGGGAACAATTGCACATCCCTCCTTCATTTTTCTCCTGAGGCATGGAATATTTAGATATTCTAGACTATATCCATAGATACATAGTGACACCACCCTGTGCCAGCAATACACTTCCCCACAGAGGAGAATCATCCTGTTTCAGTGCCTGCAAGCCGGCTTACTAACACAGACCACTTGGCTTTTATGCACCTGAAGTTTGTTGAGGTGAGTCCTTTTTGGCTTCAGCTGCCCACCCTCGGGTGCCAGTCTCTGGCAATATCTCATCAGCCATCCCCAAGTTTCTTCTTCTCACCCACGAGCCCTGACAGGAGCTGAAGCAAACCTGTGGCCTGTGTTAACTCTCCAGCTCCAGCTAAAGCTGAGCTGGCAGCTGAGGAATTTGAAAAACTCTATTTTAATCCTAAATCCAACTTGTGCTATTGCATTGTCTCTGAAGTCGTCTTCTGGAAACGCAGAGCAAGTGTCAGGGAAATACGTGGGAGAGTGTTAAGACTGGCAGGTCATTAAACCTCCCTGACTTGGTGAGGCACTGGAACAGGTTGCCCAAGGAGGTTGTGGATGCTCCATCCCTGGAAGTGTTCAAGGCCAGGCTGGATGGAGCCTTGAGCAACCTGATCTAGTGGGAGATGTTCCTGCCATGGCAGGGGAGTTGGAACTAGATGATCTTTGAGGTCCCTTACAACCCAAATCACTCTATGATTATGATTCTATAAAAGGCAACCTTAAAGGAAGATTTAGCTGTCAGTCCATGCAAAGCATTTTATTCTTATGCATGTGACCATGAGCCAACAAGGTGCCCTTGTGGCCAAGAAGGCCAATGGCACCCTGGGGTGTATCAGAAGGGGAGTAGCTAGTAGGTCGAGAGAGGTTCTCCTGCCCCTCTGCTCTGCCCTGGTGAGGCCACATCTGGAATATTGTGTCCAGTTCTGGGCCCCTCAGCTCAAGAGGGACAGGCAACTACTTGAGAGAGTCCAGCACAGAACCACAGAGATGATGGAGGGAGTGGAACATCTGCCTTATGAGGAAAGGCTGAAGGAGCTGGGTCTCTTTAGCTTGGAGAAGAGGAGGCTGAGGGGTGACCTCATTATTGTTTACAAATATGTCAAGGAGGAGTGTCAGGAGGACAGAGCCAGGCTCTTCTCAGGGGTGTCCAGTGACAGGACAAGGGGCAATGGGTACAAGCTGGAGCATAGGAAGTTCCACAAAAATGTTAGAAAAAAATTTTTTCCCTGTGAGGGTGACAGAGCACTGGCACAGGCTGCCCAGGGAGGGTGTGGAGTCTCCTTCTCTGGAGACATTCAAAACCCGCCTGGACATGTTCCTGTGTGACCTACTGTAGGTGATCCTGCTCTGGCAGGGGGGCTGGACTAGATGATCTTTTGAGGTCCCTTCCAACCCGAAACATTCTGTGATTTCCCTAAGACCATGCGTGTCCTGACAAAAGTAATCTGGCCTGTAGATGAGTATTTCCTTCTTATCCACACTTTCAGATCTACATTGAATAGGCACTCCTGGCAGATGGCAACCGATCTGCCACACTCACGGGAAACTTCAAAGGCGTGATTACAGCATAGAAAGGGAACAATTATATTTTGAGATATTTATATCAATCCTTGCAATTTCAGACAGCAGATGGGCTGTACGATGGATTTTAGTTCTTGAGCACAAAATAATAGTTTTCTGCAACAGGGAATTTTGAAGCTTTTCTTCACAGAAACAAAGCCATAAAGACATATTGTCTCAATACAGGCTTTTGCCTATATTTAAAACAAATTTGCCAAATCTCTGAAAAAAATACGGGAAAATTGGCATTCACCATTCATTAAAATTGTTTTCCAGTTGAATACTATTTGAGATAAACTTCAGCATGATACATTCAAATTCATTTGCAATAAGAGTAGCAATTAGAAAGAAAATCATGGCCTGGACCGAGATTTCTACTGTCTTCACAATTATCTTAAATCAATGTGTATGTTTTTATTTATTTTAAATAAATATTTATTAAATCAGTTTGTATGATTGTTGTTGGGGTTTTTAAAAATAGGCTTTGTTTCATCCTGCTCTATTCCCCATTTTCCACCAGAGGGAGATGTTGGATCAAGCAGTTGTTACTGAAAGAAACCCACACACTCCATCTCAAAGAGCAAAGGCAGTGATGCTGCTCAGTGGAAATGTGGGTGCCTGTCGGGCTCCCACAGAGTTATAAGGCTTGGAGGACTTAAGCGCTGCAGTAGGGCTTGAGACATAATCATGAATCAGTTAGTTCTGTAAAACATCACAGGGAAAGCCTAAAAAAAAAAAAAAGTACCTCATAGAAATGTGAAGATGGCAGCATACCAGAAGCTGTTATTAAATAAAAATAAAAATAAAGTATTATAATCCTAGACAAAGCTGTTGCTATAGCAGCTTTTCCTCCACCAAAAGGCTGGAGGGGCAACCACTGTGCTGTGTAACTAAGTGCCCTTGGTTCCTCATATTATGGGGACTTTGGGTTCCCCAGCCCCTCAACCAGACACTCCATGGGGGGCCTCTGTGGGGCTGCAGCCTGGCACATGAGCCTGGCACATGAGAATGCAATACATTTCTCAAATTGTAAGAGGCATGCACCATGTGCATCACATGCTGTCCTCCCATTGTTGTTACCTCTGCTGCCTTTTTATTTAACTTCAAAGTCTCAGTCAACCAGCTGATAGACAAGTCTTCCGTTAGGCTTTGCTTTTATGAGCCAAACAGGGCAGGGGAGGATTGTTTATTTTCTGTATCACTGTAGAATTAAGCAACCGAGCCAGCTGCAGGTAGGTGTTTCTGAAGAACCTGCATATGCACCTCCAGTTGGATTTTTGGCTAAAATGAAGGTTTGGAAAACAGTCCTTCCGTCAGGGAATGCACTACAGCCGTAGAGGGAGCCTCACGCTCACTTTCCTCCTTGCCAAATCATTGCCTCCTTGCAGGGTTGAGCTTCACAGAGATAAAGCCTCTCCTCCCCACATGCCTGGTGAGTCGAGCCATCTCCTCATCAGCAGGTCAGCTGGTGTCCATTAAACATTCAAGGAACTGGATTTGGGCTTTGCAATCCCATGTCACTGAGACAGTGGCTACAAGAAGAGCAATCTCACTTTCAGGTGTGCTTTGAATAAAAAACTTCCAATTTTTGAAAGGGGCTGAGGCACCTGAAGTTCCTGCAAAGTCTTCAAGAAACAACCCACTTCTCTATGGAGATAATGTGTTTGTTAAAGACCTTGAGAAGCACTGGCTCCCCCGCTTCTGAAAATCCCTCTGCAAGCCTTGGTGGGCAAAGTCTGTGCCTTTTTCCCTTGCTGTTAATGTATCTGTACAGTGTCAGCACTCCAGAAGTAATCATGGGGCGAATTGCCACAGAGATTTGCAGCAGGATAATTGCCTCAAACAGAAGGATAAATAGCTTTTTCTGGCACTTAATGGGCCTCTTAAGTGAATGGCAATAAACTCTATGCGAACAGATGTTTTTCCCTCTTTTTTGTCCTTTTGCATCTCATCCATAATTATGCACTAAAATGTTCTTGTCTGGGTTGCTGAGAGCAATCTTGCTGCTGTTTGTCTTCCTAGTCGTAAGACTGAGCGCTTCAGCACGAAGCCCTTGATTCCTAAAGTCTCCCATCACTGTACTTCAGTGATCATGCTCCTTCCTTTTCATTAAGCATGAGAGAGGAGTGGGAAGTTAGTGGGAAAATTTCCTTCTTCCAGCCTCTGCTCTGCAGGTCCCAGCGGCACTGGGGTCTCTCCCTGGCTGCAGCAGTGCCCTGGGCTCCAGCCAGGAGGTTCCTGGCTTTGGGCATTGATCCAGCTACAGCTCAGAGTAGGTGCTTTTCCCTTGCCTTGTGGGGCAGTTTAGTGTTCTCTGAGATAGCCCTGCCCTGCTCTGTGCCACCTCTGCTACGCTGACTGGCTTGCAGGGAGACTGCAGGGCTGGCTTTTCTCTGCAGCCACTGGCTTTCCTTCCAGTCTTGTCACCAGAACAGAAGCGAGCACCATGCAAGCTCTGCAAAGAGCCTTTATGCTTTCAGAGGATCTGCTTTACCTCCTGACAGAACACAGAGAAATGACCTCATTCCTGAAGGAATTCAATGCATTCTGGTGAAGAGATCTTCTCTTAACCAGAAGCCTACAAATGAGATAGGAGCTGGGGCACAACCACAAGCATTAGCATTGACGACTGTTCATTGGCTGGAGTGATGCCTGTAGAGATGCCTACATCTTCCTAAACCCACATAATCCTTCCCAGAACACCTTTGAAACATCTGGCTGACCTCTGCTTTCCACAGCTGAAGACAGGCAGGCACGCTGTGGGAAAACCTGTGCTAAAAGGATGCTCCTGAGGTAACACCTGATCTATATACAAACTCTCAGCTACAGAGGTTATTCCTCTTTGAATCAGTACTAGTTTCTGATGCTGTTCTACATGGCATTGAGGGCAAACTGCCTCAAAAGGAACCTGCGGGAAGAGCACAGACATTTATCCTCACCGTCTGGTCCTGGCCAGGCTGCTCAGCTGCAGGGGAGCTGCAGCATCTTTTCTGCTGAGGGCAAGGCCATTTCTCTCCTCCTCATTAGGATTTTAAGACGTTTAAAATGCAACCAGTTGGAGGAGAGAATTGGCTAGTTCAGAAAAGCAACCTTTTTGTTACAAGTAAAGACAGTGATACTGAATTTAGTGCCCTGCAAGAACAGGACACTTTTCAGAGATGCAGATGAAACCTTTATTAAAGATCAATGCATATTATTAAATGGTACAGGATATTTTTGCACATTTCTTATGTTACAAAAATTGGTTTTTGCCCATCAGGTCCATCAAGGATGCTGCCAGACACCTCCAGCTTTTATTTTATCCTATTGCCTTTAATGAGGCATAAACCACACAGACACATGCCGGTATACTAAACAACATTGTGAGACAGATTAGGAAAACTGCACAGTGCATTAATTATAGGTCTTAATTCGTTTGTGAAGCTGCAACCTGGAATGTGTTGCTGCTGTCCTTCTCCCCGGCAGCCCCTGTGCTCTGGCTTGCATCTCTTCTCCCCTCGGACAGCCCTTTTCCCTGAGCACTTGCAGATGAAAGTCCCTCTTTGTCATCAAACTGTGACATCTGCTTGATTACTCTGGTGCTGTTGCCATCCCCTGTATAAATACTTTGGCATTTGTACTGTACTATGTAAAGCCATTAAAAACATGTAATAAAAAGGCTTATATAACTTCTTAAAGCCATAATTACCACTCCAGCTGTGGTGTTTTGTAGAATTTGGGACATTATATATTAATCTCCTTGCCAAATTACATTTTTTGATGAAAGATATTCGTACTCGAGCTTCGAAGTGTAAAAATGCCAGTAAAATTGACTGCATCCAAAAAAGGGAGAAAGCTGGGCCTAGACTAGCACCAATGTAATCTTTAACATACAGAAAATAAGAGTTTGTGGTAGAAAGTCAGTGTGATTTGTAAGCAAAGCTGTAAATCTGTCTGGGATTACAGTATAGATACAAGGGAAATACAGACAACAAACTAGCATCGCAAAAATCTGTGCAATAGCACATGAACTGCGTGTGAGCTACCACTGCTTAATTCCTCCAAACTGGAACATCTTTTTTTAAAAATGGCAATGCATGTTTTCAGTTATTACACCACTATCTGTTCAATACAATTGCCAGCCTTTACTTTAAAAAACAGTCAGAGTTTTGCTTTTCCAGAATGATTAGACAACTAAGCAAAAGGCAGACCGTAAAATCACTTTTGTTGCTCTCCGGCAGTGAAATATAGCTGCCGCAGCCAATAGTCGCATTTGTGGATACCACAAAGATTAGGGTTAAATAAATAAAGGTAAGGCCCTGGGATAGCAGAGAGCTGCAGAGCATCTTCTGCTGAAGGGCTGTGTCGTTCCTCTTCTCATTCCTGCAGCGAATGTATGTGCTCAGGTAGAGGTAGGTATGTGCGCAAACGCATGAGAGCGTGACTCAGAGGTAAATCTTGATCCATAATCCCCTCTCCAGGCCATTAATTATCAGCTATCTCTTTGATCAAATTCAGAGCACATGGCTAAGGCTGTGGTGTTTGAATCTCTCCATAGCTGGGGGGAAAAGACATCTTCTGCCCGTGCCTCGTGCTGAGTGCCGAACAGCAAGATCACTCTTGTGTTAAGCTGCCTAAATAGCCCACAAGCTTGAGCAAAGCTAATGGGAGACTGCATGAACATATTTTTTTGTTGGCTCTTATCTTCAAACCTACCAGTGGCGAGCTGAGAAGGGGTTTTAATGATCCACGCAGCTGAGCTTTAGCCTTGACAGCTGTTCAGACACGTATTTCTCAGTAGCAGTAAGTGAGTAACAGACCAATGCAGCCAATTTACTTCTCCGTTGCTAACATCTAACGATGCTAACATCTAAAAGGTAACAGAAAGAGATTATTTCTCTGAGATTTCCATTGGATTTAAGGCAAGGGAAGGAGTAAGGGCCACACCACCCTTGCAGAGCTGCTGGCTGTACGCAGGCTCCAGGGGAGGTCTGTCACTTGGAGCGTAGAGAGATACTTCCAGGATTTCCAGCTACAGTTTTAAGGAACAGAAGTGAGACTGGGCTTGCACCAGAGCCATCAGTGAAAAGTCACCCAGGGAGCTATAAACTTTCCATCCCACATTCCTCCGGGCTATGGCAGAGCTTTGGCACTTAAATATGCAAGGCAATGAAAAAAGCCTGGACCAAAGCTCTCATTCCTGCAGGCTCAGAATCAGAGGCACATGCATCCTCTGTGGGGAAGGACACACCGTGCTTCTCTTCATGCAGCTCCTTTTAAAATGACCTTGTGAAAGTTCCTGCACAAAACGTCTCTGTTTTCATATGCACTGACCAACGTCACTCCAGTTTTCAAAGCGTTAGCCAGGAGTGTAGCAGGGAGGGAAAGGAAAAAAGCCGTCCTTCGCTCTGTCCTGTAGATTTTGGCAAGTGGATCATACCAAATCCAGAGGGGCTGTTAAGCAGAGTCGAAAAGAGCATTTTTTATTCATTTACTCACTTTATGGGAGGAATGTTTGACGTCCATTAATAGCTCTTGGAGAATCTTGGGAATTCCCAGTGGTGTTATTCCTGCCTGGGGTTTAATTTTGCACAGAGAAGATAAACAGAGGCCGTGACAGTGGGTGGAGCCAGAAGATGGATGGCAGTTTGAACTGAAAATGGCCATCAGAGAGACCAGTATTGAATAACTTGCAAAAGAGAAATTTTGTTACCAACGACATTCTGGGAAAGATGCAGTGCATAAGCAGAAAAGACAGCGCTAAAAGTGCCGAAGTTCCATTGATGTTAAACTTTTTCCTTCCAGAGGTTTATCACTGCACTCTCACTATAGACAAATTTGTAAATGTGGGAGGAATTTTACATTACACCAGGCCATTTGGTGCTTGACTCAGAGAGTGAGTAAATTCTGCAGAAGCTGTGAAACTCTGCAGAAGTTGTATTTCCCAGCAATCACCTCTAAAAAAGTGGATCCTCCAGCTGAACATGCATTATGCTACAATTTTAATTGCTTTTCTTCTTAACAGGTGTTTTTGCAACTGATTCCTGGGGGAAGAAACCACTTTATCATTCATTTGTGAAAACTGAGAGGTGAGACTGTTTAAGCTACTGTCTTAAATACCATTGATTCTCATGCTAATCTAGACAAGATATGTTATTGTTCCTGAGATTTCCTGAGATCCTTCTCTACCTTTATCTCTCTGTTTAGATACCCTCTGTTGTGTTTTAAACATGCAGACTTACAGGCAAAAGAGATGGGGGGAAAGCAGGAGAAATTCAATTGTTTGTTAAAACACAAAAGCAAAATGAAGACACTGAGTTAAATTTGTGAACCGCTACATTCCTAGCATGCTCACAAATTGGGGCTGATTAGCTGTCTAAGAAAGGGAGTGTCTCATACAAGGGCAGCATTTGCAGTTACAGCTCAGTGAGGCAAGAAAAGTGGCTGGATTCAATTATTTGAGGTTTCCGTTGAAGCTATACAATGAGAGAAGAACAACAAATGAACCTGTGATGCTAAAACCAATAAGGACCTTCTGGTTTTTATTCTGCTCAGTCAGACTTCTTTTATTTGAATATGCACTGTTCAAGCTTTTTAATAAAGCTTTGATTTCCCAAGGATTAAACTTTAAGAAAGAGTTTTAAAATGTATTTGGGCACTTTATACTTTTTGAGTCTTGATCTTTATGCTTCTATCTTTAAGATTTTCTCCATAACCACACAAAACCGAACTTTTATTTTAATAGGACCATCACACTCCATTATTTATTGACTAGATGCTGATAGCTTAAAACAACCTTAGTGGTAAGAATTTTGTGACATAATGATTTTGAGTAGCAGTATTGCAAGTCCTGTGTCTTGTCACATTTATCCCTGGATTTGGTGTACTCAACACATGTCTAAAACTCTCTTCTCGAAGCATCTGCATTACTTCTGTCCTCCAGATGAATGATGCCATTTCAGATAGAGGAGCAAAGTGATGCACAGCAGACTCCGTGCCTGCCCGAGTGACCTTCTGTTGGTGAACTCTGGGTGATGCTCACAGATGGAGCTGAATGTCTGTCTCTTAAGGTGATGTCAGTCATGGCTGTTGCAGTCACACTCTCCCTCTGCCCTCATAAATGTGTTCCTCCCTCACGCTAGCACCAGGACTTATCTGATCTGCTCATGACCAATCTAAGAGGAGTGGAAACCAAGGAAATGCACGTGGTTGTCAGACAGGACAGCTGCCAGAGGCAGCTCGATTCCCTGTGGCAAGCACCAGAGCCTGCCCAAGGGAGGGATGGGGACCCCTGATCAGGGGCAGGGGGAGAAGTGCTCTGATGTGCACTGTGTATCCCCGGAGGAATAAAGCACCCAGAGGCTGTCCCACATTGGCTATAGGCTGACCAAAGGACAGAATGGTACTGAAAAGGGTGTCCAGGTCCATTAGGAAACTGCTCCAGACAGAGTTCTTTTTTTGAGTTAGTTTTCATCTGGCTCATTGCCCTGGTTTGCCTTAGCTCAGGACAAAGGAGCTGCCCCTCCTGCTACAGGAACGGCAGACAGGACTGCCACCTACCGCCTTCCAAAAGGAGCCCGCATTTAGGGTGGTCTAAACCAACCATGGAATTGCTTTGACCTAATTTAGAAGAACAACTTACCTGAAAAAAAAAGAGGACAGCAATGTCTAAATGGCAGTGAGAACACACCTGGCCTGCCAGCGCATCCGTGCTTGGAGCCACACTTGAAATCCCACTTCTGCAGACAGATCACTGCTCCCTCCTTATCTTCCTGGGCACAGCTCCTCCACCCTGCTGCCAACGGGTCTGATTGCTCAGCTGCTGGCAGGCTCTGCTTTTCCCCGTGCTCCTCTCTAACCCTCTCCCTCGCAGCAGCCAGCTCCGGCTCTGCCCCGGGCTGTGAACAGGCAGGAGAGGTCAGAGAGGAGCACAATGCAGGCTGCTGCTGGTTTAGAGGACAGTAGAAAGGAGGGACAAGGAGATCAGTGCAGAAAGCTTCTCCTTTGCTGGCAGACAAGGCAGCGATGCTGGAAGCACAGCACTGCAAGCAGGGGACAAGAGTCACAACCCCTCTCCCCTGCTCGGCAAAGAAATGGGGAGTAGCTGCACGTCAGCATCCTGCACATCCCACCTGGGAACGTATTTATTACTCACTGAGCTGCAAACCTGCTGCCATCGCCTTCCTCCCAGTTCCCGCCTCCTGCCACCAACGTGTCCTGCTCCCCACCTCTGGTTCCCGCTTCAGAAAATCCCACCAACCAGCATTACCTGCTCATCGCTCAGTGAGGGTTTAGCATCATGGCTTAAGATCAAAGCTGACCTGTGCACTTCATATTTCTGTGTCCCTGGTGTAAGAAAAAAGGCTCTGTGCGCTCCCCACACCTGGCCTCTGCACTGCCTCTCAACCCTGCTCAGCTCACCCAGAGCTCTTCCTTCACGGATGAAACCAAAGACACGTCACGAAAATTTGCAGCTGCTCCATGCCAGCCCAAGAGGGAGGCAGGCATGCAAGGTACAGACTTAGAAGAGTCTTCATGTGTGTGAGGTGTCCCAGCCAAATCGGGGCACCCAAGCCGTGCTGTCACACGAGGTTCTCATAGCCTTCAAATGCTCAGGTTCAACACAATTTGACTAACGCCCACACTACTGATTACTGATCATAGCAAAACTTCGCAGAGCAACTCGATTTCTACAGCACTCTTGCTGCTTGCCTATTGATCCAGATGTGCCTGGAGTCAGCCTTGCCAGAACGACTTATCTGAAACGCCTGAGGATACTGGGAGGGTTTCCAAGATGTGCCAGAGGGGCTGGGATGCCGCTGTTATCTCGGCTGTCCAGGGGTATCCCTTATCTTTCATGGACAGATCTAACCTTCCAAGAAGCAAAGTCCTTATTTCCAGAGCCGGGCTGTCCTTTGGTTTTGTTTTACTTAAGCAGGAACAATACCCAAGTGTCCAGTAAAATTCCACGACCTCATGACATTACAGTGAACTAATATATATATAGATTAACAAGTTAATACACTTCCACACCGTACAGACGGGCTGACAG
>NW_009737171.1:0-8006 GCF_000703405.1 Apaloderma vittatum
CGCTAAGCCCGGCTGTTATCCCTCATCAGCAGGGCTAATCCGTACCCCAGTGCGGGTTTAAGATTACCGTGCCAGTTTAGAGGGCTTGACTTGAAGCCACGTCCTCTCCCTGGTACCCGCTTCGGCACGCTCTGGGTCCGTCGGTCCGGACAAGCAGCGGGAGCTGGGCTGCCGGAGGTGAGGTGGGGTGGGATGGGGTGAGTATGCAGGGAAAGGGACCGGGGTGCTCCGACAGCTCTTCCAGGCTGGGCTTGGACACAGCAGTGCGGGGCTGCCTGCACGGATAAGCGCTGGGTGACCGGTTACGTAAAGAACAGGCAGCCAAGGAGGAAAACATGATTTATGCTGCTCTGTGCTTACACTGCTCTTATTGCAGGTCTCTCGTATTGAACACCTGCCCTGCTAAGTGTCTTCAGTGTGGGAGTCCAGGGTTTAGTAAGCCCAGCGTGGTACCGTTTAGGTCAGTCGGATAGCTTTGGAGTTATGGCAGCGTAACTGAGAACAGACTACGCTGCACATCTCTTGATGCTAACACGTTAATTAAAATCTGTCTCAAGACAGCGGTCTTCACTGCTTATATGGCTGCTCTCGGTGGATGGGCTGTAGGTGGGTCACAGAGCTATTGCAGGAAGAAAAGTGTGAGCTGTCCCAGAGCTCTGCTGGCTGCTCCCTGTGCTGTGTGTGATCTCGACAAAGACAGGCATAAGTTTTCAAACTGCAAGCTTAGCGTTCTCCTTTTGGGTACTAATCTTAAAGCAGTGTATGTTTTTAAGTAACTTCTGTCAGAAGGACCAAACTTTAATACTGGTCCTAGTATTCTTCAGTACAGGGAAAACTCGCACATAGGCTAACAGTTCTGCAGTGAACTGAGACAGAGTGAGACTTTGGGGATCTCCAGTAAATAGTCTTTCTGGTAGACACTGTAAGCAAGGTTCATTACTAATAGAAATGTACAAACGTCTGCTAAAATGCATTTTTACCTTATGATGCAATGAGTGACTCCTGCTTTCACAGAAGAATCAGTCCTCAGCCTCAATGGGGAACGTGTATCTCGCTCACCCATTTTCATCACAGCACTTAGTTTGGTCTACGCCACAATACATAAAAAATCAAACTTCAGTGGACCTAACAACAGGTGAAATACACTTTTGGGTCCAAGTTTCAAGCTCTTATTTTATGTGATTCTGTCGATGAAAGTATCTGCAGTGAATGACAGCATTAGAAACTCCAGGTTGTGACATTACTGCCTCTTTAATAATGTTCTCTATTTATAATGACAGTAGGATAGAGAAAGATGAGTTGGAGGATCTCTCTGAGTTTTAATTGTGAAAGCCTTTTGTGTTGGAGACTTCCATCACATGCTACTGCTACTTCATTGCAGAAATACTTTTTTTCGGTGATTTGAGTAGTTTTATTAACAGGAAAGGTACATGTGTTACCCTCTGAACTCTCATTTACATGGCTGAATGAATAGTGAAGAACACTTTAGGTCCCTCTGTCCTGACTGGAAACCTAGCTTTGTAGTCTACAGAGATCAAAGAAAGATTCAGAACTGAAGGTGTGTTTGATCCCCCACAGCAAGATCAGAGCAAAATATAGGAGTTTTAATAATAAGTCAGGCAAACAGAGCAAGTCAGTGTCTTTCAGCTTCCTGGCTTCAGTAGGTTTAGGTAACTGTTCAGTATAAGTTGTATATGATAGAGTGTTTTTATGGTTGCTCTTAGAAAATATTGTTTACAGCATGAGTGGGAATTTGGCATGAAAATAGTCCTGTTTCTCACCAGATGGAACTCATTTGCTCTGATAAGTAGACAAACTGCAAAATGCTACTCTTGCTTCATAAGCAGATTTGAGTAACATCCACCCTTTTGCTTCTGCAGATAACAAGAATTATCTTCTGTAGAGAGGTCTGGTCATTAGTAGAGCTCTAGGCTCTTCGGCCCTTCTTCACTTTTTCTTTAAGATCTGTAGACTGGATTTGCATCTGGAGTTAATCAACACAGCTCTTTTATTTATTTCAGCGAGGCAAATTGCTTTTATATTAGTGCATCTCTGCTGTAGATGATGAAGCTGTACCAGTTAGATTGGCTACCTTTTCTCCTCACGTTTTGGCTAGTGATTGAAAAATAGCTTTCTGATTCATACCTGAACTTGGAGCCCAGTTTATGCTGAATTCTCATTTCTTTACCCCTCTTGCAGTCAAAGTGCAGATGTAAAATGCATCACACTTGTTTTCTGAAAGACTGAAGCGTTAAGAATGTATTACAAACTACACAAATGCTGGGGAGGCAAGAGCAGTATTCTTCACACATTCTCAATTTTAAAGAGTTTCATTGCAAAAAAACTTTTGAGTGTTACTAGCTGTAGAAAATGACATGCTCATGTATACCATAGCTGTTGTGGTATCTTCAGAAGGCCACTCAAGCCTTCCTTTGGTAGAAGTGGTACAACTTTTGTGCCTCTTCAGTCTTGCAGCACCTTGTGGTATGACCTGACTGTCCTGTTATACTGCCTAGCGGTGATTTTTATGGTCATGCACGTTCACAAATGGCTTAAATGCCTTGTAACCCTCAGTGGCTATTCCACCAGACAAAGACCCAGCGTGTTTCTGTAACGCTGAGAATGCAAAGTCTGCTGGAGGAAAAACTTAATACAGAAATTAGACTTCTGTGCTGCGCAGCAGCAGCGTGGTTCTCACACGTTCTTGAGAGCGTGTGTTGTTCAGAAGCAGATGCGGGCAGCAGCAGGAGCTGTCAGCCTGCACCAGCCTGGTCAGACACTTCCCTGCCCTGGGGCAGACAGACAGACAGACAGACAGACAGACAGACAGGGATTACATGGCCCACAAGGGCCTGCTGGGTGCCCCAGTGCCCTGCCAGGGTTAGCTCGCTCTTAGACACTGCTGTGAGGCTCTTTTTGCTGTCCTTAAGCACCTGCAGCCACGAAGACTTGACAGTATATAATGTTTCTGTTATTCAAAACTCCTTGTTACTTGTAACAGGGTCATGTCCCTGGGTATATTTTAACCACGGTGCATTTTATTTTTTTGTGTGTCTAGAAATAGCCTGTGTCCATCACAAGAGAATCTATATGCTCATAAAGCAAAACACAGGTTCCCCGCTGCGGTCTGTAAGCAGACCTGAGTGTCCCCAAGAGTGCTCTCTCTATTTTGCAGGTCAGAAGGAGAAATGCTGCTGTATTAATATCATGACATTTGCATTGCTTTTAAGTTTATTGATTGAAAAGCTGTATCTACTGCTTTTTCAGCATTAATTGCCTCCTAGCAACTTTGGGGGATAGATGTCTGAGGTTAAAATAACTTCCACTGAGGTTACAATCATGTAAACTCCATCGCCTTCCATGTCACTAAACAAGAAGGGAGATTCCAGAGAGGGAGTAGGGTTCTTTGGGCCCCAATAAGGTAAAAGTCTCTGTAGGGAGAAGATAGTGGTAAGTGACTCTGCAGAAAAGAGCTGGAGAGCAGTGAACAGGGATTCTTTTACAAAGCTATGATGGATTATATAAATAAAATTGAGAAGGTGTTGGGAGCAGTTTCTTGATAGAATGTGCTAAGATTTTTTGTTTGGAACAAAACTAAAATATCTTTATCAGAGGAGAAAGAGAATTTGGGGTTTATCTAAGGTGCTGTCACTAGTTAATGCTACTTCATGCAGGTATACCTGGCAGTGTAGCCATGACCACAAATTTCTGCCTGAGAAGCTGGTTAAATGTTGCATCAGTTAGCATATACAGGCTTCAGAGGTGGTGTGACCTACCTATGAGTTGCAGTCCAGGGAGATATTAGATACCCTTTGCTATCTGAAGGACACTGGACTTTTCTAAATGCAATCCAAACTTTACTAAAAAGTAATTAAAATAAAAAACTTAATATTCTCTGCAGTTTCACGTAATTTGTTTTCCCCTTGACTGCATGTCTTTTAAAAAGGACAATTATGACCACAATTTGAGAATGGAGCTTGTTTTCCTCTGATCTGGCATGTGTGGAAAAAGGTTGACTGAGTCTCTCACACGAACAAATTCTGTCTCTCTGCTCCCTGCCTGTAGTAGTAAGGAATTACCATCCACAAGAAGGGAAGGAAGGCATTTCCCAGCTCCTCAGCCCAGTTTGTACATATGCTTTGCCTGGATGACAGTGGATTTCCTGGGACTCTTATCTATAGCCCGCTGAGTGACAACATTGAGATTGACGTCACTGGATTTTGGATTAGGCTTCTACTCATTCAAGCCCTTAAGGCTTTTCTCCTTCTGTTCTCGCATAAGTGCCATACCCCCTAAGACTACCAAGAGTCACTAAGGATTGTCAGTAGTACTCCTGGACTGACAGACTGTGAAAACAAAAGCAAACCACAGGAGACCTGTCAAACCGAGGGAATACCTTTACAGAGAGTCCAGCTGTACTATGTTATTTGCCCCCCCTCGCCCGCCAAATACACATTTCCCACCCTCTGCCTACTTCTTTCTTGTCCTGGAGGGCACTGGAAGCTGGGAACTAGAAAAAAGATCAACAGAAAGGGAATTTTCTTATTCTCAGATGTTCAGCTTCTAAAACGCAAACAGGACCTGCTGATTGACTCATAGTTTACCAGAAAACAGCGTTGCTGTAACAAGTCTTAGCAAGTGGTGATCTAGCCTGCAAGCGCCTGAAGGAGACTGTTGTCTGTCAGGTTGTTGTCTGCAAGGTTGTATGAACAGCCTCTAGCTGGCCAAAGAACAGCAAGTTACAGAAACATATTCCCTTTTTTAGTAAACGAGCTAGGAAAAGCTGAATTCCCATTTTAGGAAGGTGAAAAACCAAATGAGGTGTGTGGATTTTAATATTTCGGATGATTCTTTGGTGCATTCTCTGGAGCAAGAAGAGGAAGCCACATCGGGAAATGTGGGAGAAGGTAAAAAAATGGAAGATGAGGGGAAATCATACAGAATGTGCCAGGAGAAGAGAATGGAGAAAGCTGTAAAGTACACAAGGAGAAAAATGCAGGAACTGCTGACAACGCGGAGAACAAAGAAGAGATCTGGAGAGAGGCAAAAAGCTTCAGGACTAAAACTAACAGGAAACTTTTACATGAAAAAGTCTTAGAGGGACTTACTGGCAATGACTAAAAATTGAAGAAACCCCTCAGAGGCTGTGTGAGAGAAAGTGAAGCATTCCAGACTTTAGCATATATAAGATAAATGTATGCTTGAAACTCGGTGAGGTGGTTGGTCAGACTTGCAGTCGACAGTGTGAGGGGAAGATTTGTCTTCTAGACAGAAGTCTAATGTCAATGAGGCAAAAGTCTTGAAAGCCAGATCTGTTTCTGGAGTGGAACTTGGATGAACCGCCCTGAAATTTTACTTGAATAGCACCAGAGCAGTTCATCTTGTGGATTATGTCAGCTTCCAGAATAGCCTCTTTACAAGGAATCAGAAAATTGACTAATTGTACGACATAATGATCTGTATTCAGATGGGGAGGTGTCTCCTTCTTGTAATAATTTTAATATGAATACTTGAAAGTGTAAATTTGTTCTTTTCCCCAATAAGAAGGTCAGACTGAAACTTTTGCCTCCCTTTTGTTGCCCACATCTTGCCGACAGTCCTCTGAGTCTTTCCTAAATGGGAAAGCCATTTTGAGTCATTTAATGATTAGCCTGCATGTGAACTTTAAATTAAAAACAGCAGCTACAATTAATGGAGCCTACAGCATCTTCTGCAGGCTGCAAAGCCCAGTAGTGGGAAGAGTGGTGGCTTGTCAAGCCTGCTAAATAGAGATGGCTGGTTTCCAGCTCTCAAAAGGAGGAGATGATGGATGAGAGATGGGGAAGGAAACAGTCTCATACAAACAAGCCTCCCTTAGGAACAGCCAGCGCAAGCTGCCCATGTGCCTGAAATGCTTGCATGGGACTTGCCTTCATTTGAGAACAGGCCATTTCAACTGCAGGTGAGGTGCCTGCCTTACTTCATACTCTCCTCATATGGAAACAGATTTTTCAAGTAATGCACAGGAGGCGGGTGAAGCCCCATTCCGAGTTAGTGGTATCCGTGTTCCCGTATCAAAAGCAAATCTGCTTGTTACCAGTTGTCCTGATTTGAGAGATTTTTATCCAGGTACTCTCAAACCAGGACACCAGTGCTTTGTGAAATCTCTGGGACAGGGCAAAGCTCAGATTCAGCAGGCTTTGCTCAGACAAGGTATCCAAAATATTTTTCTAACTGATCGTATTCTTCAATACTTGTGCCAAGTAAAACAGTTCTCCTCATGCAGAACTACATGCTTTGAGAGAAGCTTGCAAGATAAAAACATAAAGGCATAAGAACAGCCCAGGACCATGCGATAAGCCAGGGCAAGTCAAATTAGAGCCTAGGTCTCCATATTCTTTTTCCTAGTTTTGATTACTAAATTCCCCTCTTGCTCCTCGTCTAATGACACAGCTGGTGAGCTTGGAATAGCTGGAAGGACATTCCTCAGCTTCACAGTTACGCTGCTTTATAGTGATTTATCCCTTATGTCACCGAAGGCAGGGGAGTTAAACCAACATGAGACTAGGTCATAGCCAGAGTAAGTGTGAAGTAAGCAAACCCTTTGCTGGTAAAATACAGAAGGGCATGCTCACCTTCGTCAGATGAAGGTGCAAATGGAAACAATAGTGATACCTTAATTTATCGAGTGACCTGTAAAAGCTTATGAAAATTTGCTGTTGTCACATAAGCTGAAAAGAAACAGGAGACTCTTAAATCATTCACAACAGCTTGTGGTCTGTTACGCCGCTCATTTTGCTAGTGGGGCTCACCTGTGTGATACAGAAGGGATGCCAAGACCAAGGAAGAGGTCTTAAGTTTCAAGGATCTTTATCCTTAATAATGTGTAATGGTGAGTGGAGGCCACCATGTAGCAAGATCCAGGTATGTGTTAGGATGGTGGGATTACGTAGTTGAAGCTGTCAGCCTGAGTTCATTCACGTATTTTGGGCAAGGCAGGCTGCGGCAGGCAGCCAGAGCGCTGCGCAGTGATCAGAGAGCTGTTAGCTGGAGTCACCCTGGCAATGAAAGCAAATGAAAGGACCTGCTGCTCCTCTTCCTACGGAGCACAGAAATGAGACAGGAGCGGGATTACTTCCAGCAGCTGCTGACTATAGATGCTATTGTAAGGATAATCATAGCTCATACTCCAGGGTGAAAACAAGTCACTACAGTGATCTTTCACACATAAGCACTGTAAACTAGTAATAGAAGTGTTAATGCTTATACAGTGTCAGAAGAGTACCTGTGGCCTTACACACCTAGGTAGCTAGGTCTGTGTCTTGTGTAAGTTTTCAGCCCTTTTATATCTTCCTTCTGAAGAAACTGGTATTGCTTGCTGTGAGAGGTAGGATACAGGACTAGAGAAACTAGTCCTGCGATGCAGTTTTTCAAACTTTCTGGTTTGAGAAAATCTTAAGGATTAGACCCTGAAGTAATTTCAAACAAACATGGGACACAGTACAGACTATCCAGGTTTTTAATGGTGTGACATGTTTACATAATAAGAATATTTTTGAAAGAGAACAAGGCTGTGTTATGGCAAGTGATGAAGGCATGAAGCAACTAAAGCCACTTTATCACCTGGTGCAGACTGTGACAGTTTTCCAGGCACTGGAGGCAGAATCCTACTGAGCATTGCCCCTGCAGGGAGCCTGGGAGCTCGTGGCTCTCAGCTCTGGTTAGTTGCGAGCTTCTGGCAATTTGCATTGTCGCTAAAGGCTCTAAGCCCCAATATGGCAGCTTACATCAAAAGCCTATTTTTCTCCCCTTTATGTCTGTCTTCATGCCTGTGTCTCAATAGTGAGGATTTGCTCAGGCCCTGCAGAATGAGGCTCTGGGATCGTGATTATTGCCCTCACGTTAACTTCAGACTCTGTGTCCCGACTGGGCTGCTGCCAGGAGGAGCCTTTTGGTAATCCCAGCTGCAACCGTTATTTGTGCCCCCCCCCCCCCCCCCCCCCCCCCCCGGGGCGCCGCGAGGGCGG
>NW_009737171.1:8037-8650 GCF_000703405.1 Apaloderma vittatum
ATCTCCCTGGGGGCTAATGGAAGGGAGCAGCAAGGCACGTAGCTGTGCTTTGTGAAGAAACAGATGCTGTTTTGCTCCTGTTCAGGTCCCTAGTGCCTGCTTTGGATTCCATTGTGTTTAAATGCAAATACAATAGTTAATAACTTTGTTCCACGCATTGTCCTCTTGAAGTGACTACATGAAGGGATTGGCTGGGTGGGGAGTTAATTCCACATCTTGCTGAGTTGATTGGTGCAGCTTGTTCTAAGTGCTGGGTAATTCCCCATCAGCAGAAACCTCTCACTTAGAAGCAGTAACAGTTTACACCGTGATACCTTGCTGCCTCCCTCTCAGCGAAGCTTTGGTTCTCTTGGTGCTGGTGGTAGCACCTGAGGTGTGCTCTCCCAGCACAGCTAAGAGCTTTAGCTTGCAAAAGAAGCCTCTTCTGCATGCAGCAACACATTTGCTAAGTAACGGCTAAAGCTCTGCCTGGCCTTGTAGTTAATGCAGCTATTGCTCCTGCCAATGCTACCTATGTACAGGTGAGCTCTACCACTAATGCTACAGCAGCAGCAAACCTACCCAGGTGTGTTGGGTTTGTGTAGCAAGGGCTTGGTAGTGGAAGGTGGGGCTG
>NW_009737171.1:8693-9169 GCF_000703405.1 Apaloderma vittatum
GCCCGCCCGTTCCGGAGAGGCCCCCACCACTGGCCGAGGCCAAACCCATCAGCGATGGTGGTAGCACCTCTGGGATAATGTATTTAAGAAGGGGAAGAAAAAGTACCTGTGCAACACCAGCAGCAGTCAGAAGAGAGGAGTGAGAATATGTGAAAAAACTCTGCAGACACCAATGTCAGTGAAGAAGCAGGTGCAGGAGGTGCTCCAGGTGCTAAAGCAGAGATCCCCCTGCAGCCCGTGGTGAAGGCCATGGTGAGGCAGAGCTGTCCCCCTGCAGCTCATGAAGGTTAATAGTGGAGCAGATGTCCCGCAGCCCATGGAGGACACCACACTGGAACAGGTGGATGCCCAAAGGAGGCTGTGACCCCATGGGAAGCCCATGCTGGAGCAGGGTCCTGGCAGGACCTGTGGCCCCATGGAGGGAGGAGTCTACGTTGGGGCAGGTTTGCAGGCAGGACTTGTGCCCCTGTGGGGAC
>NW_009737171.1:9271-24263 GCF_000703405.1 Apaloderma vittatum
GCTGAATTTCCTCGGTCTCCCATGGCAGGGGCCCCACACTGCAGCAGGGGAAGAGTGTGAAGAGTCCTTGCCCTGAGGAGGAAGGAGCAGCAGAGACAGAGTGTGATGAACTGACCCTGTCCCTGTCCCCCTGTGCTACTCAGGTGAAGGAGGTAGAGAAGATTTGGATTTATTTCTCAGTACCCTACTCTGATTTGATTGGTAATAAACTAATTTCCCCAAGTTAAGTCTGTTTTGCCTGCGATCTTAATTGCTGTCCTTACCTCGACCCACAAGCCTTTCATTATATTTTGTCTCTTCTGTCCAGCTGAGGAGGCGAGCGATTGCATGGCTTTGGTGGGCACCTGGCGTCCAGCCAAGGACAACCCACCACACCAGGTCACCTATTTTGCCCTCCAGGAGCACTTCTGGGTGAATAACAGACTTGAGGGGTGTGCGGGGGCAGAATGTTCTCGGTTGTGTTGACGATGGCACTGTTCTTTTTCTCTCCCTCCCTACCCTCAACCCGTTCCCGATGAAGACACGCAGAGCACTATGTCACTGGCATCGTGGTTCAGGTGGAATGAGCCCGCAAACCGCATTTCCCAGAGGAGCCCCACAGAAATGGTCGTCGAGACGCTAATGATGGAGCTGAACTGGCAGATCAAGCAGGCAGAGAAGCAGCAGCGAGAGCGGGAGAATGAGTACCGCAAGATCAAGACTGGGGTGGACTATGGCTGGCTGGTCAGCTATCCGAAGCAGAGCTATGATATCAGCCCAGGAGAACGGCTGCAGCTGGAGGATATGTGTACCAAAATACATCCTTCCTACTGTGGGCCTGTCATACTCAGGTACAGTAAAAGATGTGATGATACAGACCATTTCTTTCCCCTTCTCCTCTTTATGATATGTGACGAGGGAGTGAGAGTTGTTAGGACCAACAGAACCAAAACTTGGCATCCTGTATCATAGGTCATGCTGGTACATGTCTTTGTGGGAGAAGGAAAACTAATGTTTTAAGTCAGTTTAACAGGGTATCATTTCCTCGAAAAAGTTACTAAATGCTATTTGTCTCGGAGACTGGCTTGAGTACTTTATGCTCCTGAGCAGCTGGAGAAACTTCATCTTGCCTGATGAACAGTTACCATTTCAGTATAGTGATAGCTTTTGCTTCAGTCTTTAGAATAATTGAGGTTTAAAGCGACCTCTGGAGGTATGTGCCTCAATCGCCTACTAAGAGTAGGACCAACTTCAAAGTTAGATCAGTTTGCTCAGGGCCTTTTCCTGTCTGTTGTTGGGTATCTCCGAGGGTGGAGATTCCACAGCTTCTGAACACCTTGCTTTGGTGTTTATCCACTCTCAGTGGAACCTTCCTTCCCTGATTTAAGCAGGTCTATTGAGACACCTGTCCCCACTGTCCAGACTAGCAAAAGTCGCCATAGTGGCAGAATCAGAGATTTGGAATCATTCAATGGCCAAGTTCTTTCCAGTGACAGTTTGCTGGGAACAGCTCCCACCCTTGTATTTGTGTAGCTCCAAGCTATGCTGTAAACAAGCCACTACAAACCCCTTGTGGTTCAGAGTTATTTTCACCATCCCCAGGGCTGCTGAGCAAGATCTGTCTGGCAAACAGGTTATTTCCATGAGAGGAGGCTTCAGTTGCTGGAGTTAGGAGGCCCCAAGGTTCATCATCATCTCCTGCAGAAAAGAATATTAAGCTGAGCCATATACAACTTGCTGCTGGCTCTGCTTTTTTTTTTTTTTTTTTTAGTTAAAAACATTGAGACAGGTCATGCAAGATGTGTGATTTCAGTGCAGCATGTAGTGGTTCACTTTTGTTCAGGATTCAGCATACTGCTGACAGTAGATAAATACACTCAGCAACATCGGTGAGCTCTATGTGGGCAAACCTGAAAAAGGGGTAAAGCCATCCTCATAAAAATCCTTATAAATTGCTCTTAGAGGCTATCATAAATGTATTACAGCACAATGCAGAATGGGCATGTTTTTGTTTGTTCCATACTATGGAGTCTGCATGGTTAGCAAAGCTGCAATTAAAAAAAAAAAGAGGCTTGCATAACCTTTGTTTGTTCAATTCCGTGATTGGGAAGGGAATGTCATAGTCACAAAAATGGCACAACTGGACTGGGTCAAAGGTCTGTTTGATCTGATGTGCAATCTGATGTGTGTGAGACGGTGGCCAGTACTGTCAACAGAAGGAAAAGGGAAAAGAATAAGGCAAGCAATGCAACAGTAGGGACAATTATATCTTGTATATAGCCTCCAATTTCCTGTGCTGTGTAACTTGGAGCCAGAAGTGGTCCTTCTGTCCTTAATTGCCCCGTGTGGCTTTTTCTCTTAGTGGTTTGTTGAGGTTATGGGATTTCACTTTTCTTTTTTGACACATGTAAACTTCTAGCACTTGTGGCACTCCGTGACAGAGTTCCACATCTGAACTACAATTCTGAAGTAGAAAACTGTATTTTGCTTATCTCAAACTAACATGTATTAGTACTGTTTGATAATCCCCTTTTCTTGTGTTGGAAAAGTGAACAGTTGACTCTTCTTTTCTACCTCTCTTCTAACTGAGAGCCCTGTGGTTCAGAAGTCTTCATTGCTCATGTGGAAACAATGAAAAAGAATGGGGCTTGCCATGTCAGGAGCTGGAAATGTACAGGAGAAAGAAGGAACATGTAATCTAACTAAAAGACAGCCAAAACTGGATGAATTCTCTCAGAAAGTTGAGATAACATGGAGACTTTAATAACTTCCCCAAAATTACCCAAGATGAGTGTACTAGGAATTCAGCTGAAATGTTCACATTTGCAGTGAAGTACTCTCATCACAAGATAATTGCACTGTTGTGACTTTCTAATATGTAGTAACTTTTAGAAAAAAACTTCCACAAAAAAAAATCTATGAGCTTGCGTTTGGAAATTCAAATGCAGAGCAGGTACCTTACTGCAGCCCCTGCTTCTGACTGAAATGTTAAGCTTGATCCTTCCCCTTCCATCTTGGAAATGTGAAGAGCTAAGTTCTTTTTGGTGCTATTTGTCTATTTGCTATTTTGCAAGACTCCAGAGTTTGTTTTGTTTGTGTCATGCAAGGTCTCCTTTTTTGTGAGGTTCTGAGTTCAGAGTCAAAGCCACAACGAAATGTTTTGGTATGAGTTGTCAGAGGTGTCACTTTTATTCTCCAAATGTCTAAACGATTATTCAAACTGTCCTTTTCTGTGGCTACAGTCACATCCACTGAGTGGCAGAGTTTCTACAGATCCGTTGGCTTAGATGTGGAGAGGGCAGGCAAGGAGCACATCTTAAGTGGGAGTGTTTGGTTTTGAAACCCAGTTCCCCTGTTTTGTATTTCAGGTCAACAGAAACTTTTCTCTATTTTGAAATTCTGGAAGGATTCAAGTACACTGCAAATACCATCAGATATCGGGAGACTCTGATTCACCTCGTACAAATAAAGCTATTGTGTTCAGGTGTAACAGCTTTAGATTACTGGGTTGGAGATCACTGAGTATATTTAAAATTAAATCCTGGAGCCATTTGAAGGAAGTGACACTGATTTTGGTGTCACTTTAGTACCCCGCTGCCATGGTTAAACTGAGTGAGTAAACTAGTAGCTTGCTACTACAAAATGCTAGATTTTTGCCATCTTTACTCAGAGGGTTAGCTCTGATCAGAACTAGTTACTGTCTCTTTAATTTCAGCAAAAGTCAAACAGTTGGTTTCTGTCCTCTGCCCAGAGAGAAACAAATAAAAACCTCTAATACAGACATGTGCACCCTTGTTTTGGTGATCTGAGATGTTATTGATGCCACAGTCTAAGTAATACAATTTTCTAAGAGTTACGTGTAGCAGAAATGGGCTTTCTAGAATGCTTGACTGTAAGATAAATGCCTAAAATCAGAAATGGATTTATTTACAATTATGAGCTTAAGTTTGAGGTGACATGACATGAGGGTTGCCATTACTGTGACTGCTACAGTCCTCTGAGAGTAGCTTCTAGCAAAGCTGTTAATAGCTTTACAATATAACTAGAATTCTTGCTCAAAATATAGGTTCAGGAGTTAGCAGCTAATTATTAGCACTAAGCACCTCACATTTTCTTTGAATGACTAAATCTACTTAGAGCTCCCAGTTCAGACAGGCACTCAGGAATACACTGAACTATAACCATATTGTTTAAGTCCACAGACTTCCATTGGATTTAACAGGTCTTTAAAGTTCAGGCTGTACTTAGGGAACCTACTGAACCAGGAACCTATAGAATAACAGGCAGGTG
Source organism: Apaloderma vittatum (assembly GCF_000703405.1). Taxonomy (NCBI): domain Eukaryota; kingdom Metazoa; phylum Chordata; class Aves; order Trogoniformes; family Trogonidae; genus Apaloderma; species Apaloderma vittatum. The sequence goes on from NW_009737171.1 coordinate 13,541, forward strand.
ACAGCGCTTTTAAAAAGAAAAAAAAACGGTGCCAGTAAGAGCCAAGCGCAGCCTGAGTCTTAAAATCTAACGGCTGCATAAGTAAACAGAAGGGTCACAATTTAAATAACAAAATTTGTCTGAACTGTGAGTAAAACACAGCCTGGACTGGGCAATGTGCTCACCCCTATGTGTGCATATACCTGCTCCTCAGGCTCCTGTGCTGGTTCAGGGTGAGTTTTGTTGACAGTCATGTCTAAGACTGTGTGACTTGCATAACAACATTACTAGTTAGCTACTGATAGTACCATAAAGATAGCTACTGGTAGTATCAAAAATCAAATAAGATAGATAGGTATACTTTTCTGATGACTAAGGAAACCCTAGATACGGTTGTGCAGTTGCCTAGTTTGAAACTATTCCATGGAAAAGTGGAAGGGCATTAACCTGTGCTAGAACATAGGTGAGCCTTGTGCAATTTTGTGTGCTTAATTCCACTGAGACGCTTTGCGTGGAGTTTGTTTCCCGGGATACAAGCCCATACTCCTTGATTCCAGTGGTTTTACTGGTTTCATGCGTTGTGTGTTTTGTGCAGAGAGCAGATTGCTGGATCATCCAGCACAGCAGCTGCTTTCACTGATGACTGGGGAAGATGGCTTCAATTACGTGTAAGTAGCTGCAGCAAACATCAGCTATTTTCTGACACACAGACTGGCTGAGCTAGACCTCAGCCCCTGACAACCTGTCCATCCTTTCTGCTGTGAAGTATTGGTGGCATGCATACCTTTTGGCCTTTGTACAAGGGCTGTCACTTAGACAAACGTGCTGGTACTGAAGTTAGGTGGCCATTAATAAAGGGGTAAAGTTAGTTCTTCCTACTGCGGGCGAGGTAAGGGCCCCCTTTCTGTTCTCCATCTGAATGGGAGTGGCTTTTCTTCGGGTCACTGTCAGCGAGTCTGTTGAATTGCTTTCTCTTTCTTAGATCTGCTCAAATCCATATAAAGTAGTTTTTGTGTTGGTCCTGAAAAATCAGAGGTGAATCAACAGCAAAAGCAGAGTTCAGAGAACAATTCTCACTGCCCTAGGTAAGGATAGTGCAGACAGCTGTGGAGGTGGAAATTTTAGAAAGCTATTTCAGCTAGATTGACTGAGAGTGTTATGAGCAACGCAGAGCATTAACATTAGAGCTCCGTGCTCAGGGGGCTAAATTTGCTGTCATACCACCCATCTCCCCTCTTGTTCCCAGGACCAGCCACTGGTCCAGTAACAGCCTGACACATGCTGCTACCTGCTCTGGAGCCACAATCCAGCAGCGTGACACAATACCTCTAAAACTGGAAGCAGCGAGGAGGCCTTTTGGGTGCACAATTGCCGATACAAAAGAGGAGGATGTACTGATAGATATATATAATGTGACAACATCTCTCTTTAAAATACACGAAGAAGAAAATAATGGAATGACTCATGAAGTTCCCCTCTGCAATAGAGTCTTTTGAAGGTGCTTTCCCTGGTATAATAATAATAATGATGGTGTGAAGACTTGAGGCTCATGGACTCATCTGTCTGTGCTTTTGACTAGGATAGAGCAAAAAGTCTATTTATTGTGAAAACTGTATTTTTGGCTCTTTGATAACGTAACTGAAGTGTCTCCTTAGAAGGCAGAAAGGATGTTTGCAATGTACAGCAGATCTCTGTTAGCGCTGTTACGTGCCAACCCTCAGCAAGGCCTAGTCTCTTGCTCTTACAGGCTCTGCACAACTCAGTTCAGCATCGTTTTAAGTACTTATGTAGCAGTGTGAATTACAGCGCCTCAGAGCATTTTTGCACTCCAGTGTTCAAAATTTAGAGGGTCTTTTGGTGGGTAGCATGGAGGGAGGAGATCAGGAATTTATACAAAACAACTGAAATGGTTAAGGAACATCTTAGTGACTTGTATCCAACTCCTGGCTTGACCTTAAAGGGGACTATGTTTCTGCTGATACAGAGTTCCTTCAGCATGCAATGCTGGTGTCTCCCACAGCTCTACACGTAGCTGCCAATACTCGCTGTGAGAGAAGCACACTGAAATATCTGGGATACAGCACGATGTTAAGATGAATGTCCAATACCAGGCCTCCACCGTAAGAGTAAAAAGACATAAACGTACAAAGAGCCTTTTTGTTTTATCTCTGGTTTTCTTTCTGTCCTTATTTATCCTGGGTACCCTTTGGTACACCATTAAACAGTACATAGTGCACTAAACTCGTGTTACATTCCTAGGGCTTATCAAAAAAAAACAAGAGGCAAGATCTTATTCTATCAACTTCTAATGTATTAGGCTTATTTAAGTGCAATATGAACATGCTTACACACCTTACACACTTTAGCTTCCATCACGCACAAATACCTGGATTTTAGTGACATGCTAGTTTAGCTCTGAGTCTGCTTGTAGATACAATTTTTATCTTAAGAACTGCATACTTATTAGAAGAGTAGCCATATTACCATCTGTCATAAATGCACACTATTACAGAACAACAAGAATATCTACGTGACTAGAGTGTAAGCCTTGGAAGTGGATCCAACACTCTCCAGGCCAGGGACCAAATCACCCAACAAGGTATCAGGCATGGTATGTTCTCTTCTTGGCCTAGCCAGTGACCCACACAGTGACTTCAAGAAAACTATCCTGCTCTGCATTTCATCTTCCTCACCTGAAAAATAAACAGTGATAATTCTTCACTTCCCTGGTATTAAAGTAGCTTAATAAATGCAAAAAAAAACCCCCAACAACAAAGTCAAACCAACATTCTGAGCTCTTTGCTGAGAAGGCATTGGAGTAACTCACAGTTGTCTTAATTAGATACAGCATCACGCTGCCAATCAAAGTGTTATCAGCTGAGCCAGTCCCTTAACTTGCAGAAATCCACAGAATAATGAAATAACACTGAAATTTAAATAATGAGAGACTACCAAACACCTAACCAAGAAGAATTTTACAGGATTTTTGTTTTTCTAGTGGCTACTGTGTAATGCTACAGGGAACAAGAGCTGGAAATGGGGGAAGTCTAGTTGGACTTTCCCCTAGTTTCCTCAGCTGCTGGTAAGCAGCAGTTCAGGGACTACTTAAGCATTTGGATAATCATGTTTAATCAGCAGTGATGGGGACATTTTCCAAAATCTTGTCTAATCATTTTGTTTCTGAAGCTATTGATATCACTGAGTTCTGACTTAATAGGTGGTGTGTGAAAAGAGCATTTCCTCCTGTTTCAAACTTGCCACCTTCTAGCTTTGTTTGGTGCTTGCTATTATTTCTTGTGCTTATGAGAAACAGTGAATCATTGCTTCCTTACATTCTCTGGCTTGCTTGTGATTTTAGAGACCTTGGGCATATCTCCATGGCCCCTCCCTGTTTTTGTTGTTATCTTCAGTCCAGGGAGTCCCATTTCACAGGAGAGTGGAAGTTCCAAGCCTAGCACAGTGACTTGGCAGCAATCTGTAATTTGATGTTTTTAATCAAAGCTGTGCCTTGACTGTGCTTTCAGATTCCGGCAAGTCATTGCTGAATATGAACCAGAAGTGCAGGAAGTATCCCGGCTCTTCCGCTCTGTCCTGCAGGAAGCTGCTGAGAAGATCAAAGAGGAGGAAGAGGCCAAGAAGCTTGCCAGGCAGTGGAACACAAAGAACAAAACCAGTCTCTCCCTAACAACATTTAAATCTCGGTCCAGGATTTCCCCATTCATCAGTGACATCAAGACCATCTCTGAGGATGTGGAACGGGGCACCCAGCCCACCAGGAGGGTTTGGAGCATGCCAGAATTTCGGAATGCCAAGGATTACTGACTTTATACTGAATAAGGTTTTTAGACAGTCATCTTTCAAAATTGCAATTAACCCTTTTTTAGCTCTCTTTGTTCCAGCTCTCTCTTCCTGCCTGTCTCTCTCTTGGAAGCTGTGTCCATAGTAGCTCCTGATGATGCCTGCAGTGTGACAGGACTTACCACCAAACATGCTAGTCCTTCCTATAATTTAGTAGCTATACAGTAACCTTCAGGGCAAGGCTCACTTACTATCTCATTTTTACTACTGCTTTTTTGTGGAAAATGAATTAGTTTTGTGATGTCTGTCCTCTCCCTTCCCCCCCCCAGCCTGGATGTAGTTCTCTATAAAAGCTTTTGGCCCAAGCTAGTGAGAGCTCCTGGCTGGACCAGTCTTGCTGAAAGCAAGACAGCCCCTTACATGAGTAAGGCTTGCAGGATCAGGCCTGGGAGTTGAAGCCAGTATCTGATTTGGAACTGAACTTCCTCTTCCAACCAAATAACCTTCCTTAGTGCTACAAGAAACTTTGCAGGTAACCTCAGCGTTGCTCTCGATCAGCTTTTTGCTGACAATTCACCATCCAACCTGAATGGAAACAGACCTAAGCTTTTTGAGATGAAAAACCAATATTATTCCACAGCAACCAATTTACACACACTCAGGTTTCTTGGGTATGTTCTCTTTTGTGCAGGCAGAACCCCCTGAACCTTGCACCTGCAGAATAGATAGAAATGTAACAACCTGCTATGGAGATATATAGGTGGGTACATCAGTGCTGTGTCAAATGCCACTCTTGGTCCTCAGTGTTGTGTGTTGCTGAGGTAAGTGCTCCACCCCACATCCCAGTAGTAAATCAGTGGGCTGAAATTAATGTTTTTGGCTAAGGCTGAAAGAGTACTGAAGTACAATTTCAATGTATAGAGCAGGGTGAAGGGAATTGGCATTCATCAGTGGGGTTCTTTGCACAGCTGCATGAGCACTCAGAAGACAGCTTTCCAGTACCACAGGCTGTTGGCCAGTGAGTCGGTATTATTACAAGACAATCTTTAGTGCAAACTGAGTAGCTTGTAGGGCAGTGCAGTTCTCAGGAGAACTTCAAATGTTGCTGCGGAAAAACTCCTAGAGCCCTAACTCAGCATCTGCAGGAAGAGGTCTCACCAGCAAAGGCAAGAGAATGGCACACCAGAAAGCCATGGGTCCTGTAGAGAAGCCAAGGGCTTGGCTGCTTTGTGGTCACCAATGGGAGATCGGGAAGGAAGAGAGGGATTTCCCTGTATGATTGGCTCTTGGGCAATCATCCCAGTGGGGTATAGTCTCCTGGAGGACCCTGTAGCATTGTCGGTCTTCTGTGCATTTCCAGCCCTTTTCCTTGGGGATCTCTGCAGCAGCATGTGGGTACTACAGCCAAGATAAAACCCTTTGAAGTTCTGCCAACTCTGGGAATAATTCCAGTACATGAAATCTATTCTAGAGTAGAAATGTGCAGTTTCTTCCAGATGGGGGAGGGCAGCATAAAACAAAGGTCAAGATCAAACCCTTAAAAGCTCTCTAAGACTATGGGATTCTGCCTCTTCCCCTCTCCCCTCTGGGCTATATAAGATTGAAGATAAGGGTTTTTTACTAGCACCAGGCTGTAGTTTCTAGTTCCTTGGTAAACACTGCTGCCAGCAACCCTCAGGGGACAGAAAGAAGCAGCTCACTTTTAAGCAAAAACTCGGGGCTTCCAAATACAGCATCCAGTTTGGGATGGGCTATTTTAACTCTAGGTCAGTTAGGGAGAGTTTAAAGCCTTCTGACAATCAATTTATTGTTTTTCAGCTGTATGTCCTTGTGAAGTAATGTGATTGCGTATATGAAGTAAAAACAAAGGCTTGACATACTTAGCATAGCCTCAGTTGTCTAGAAGATGTGGGATCACCACACCTTGCAGGAAAATTCTTGTTTGGAAAAAATGTAACCATATTTTTTTATATACTTGCAAGCCACTGTATGGTACTAAAGGCTGAGATGAGTTCCTGAATTTCATGCTAAAGCTCTGTAGTCATTTTATTTGCACTCACATTCTATTTGAACACCTTCAGTATTGACTGTATTGACGCAGTATTTGATGGACTGCTGAGAGATGAGACATTCTGACACAGTGACATAAAGCTCTTTATTACAGTACAGTGTCTGTAATGTGCTCACTCTTTCTTAAGGAGAATCAGGAGTAACTAACTATGTACAAAGCCAAGGAAACCACCTGAAGGGAGTTCACACTGTAACAGCAGCCTGTGATCATACTGTGTCCTTCATTAATTAACAACATCCATTCTCCAGTTCTCATTTAACAGCGAGCAAAGGGAGACAAATGTGACCTTTGGTCAAAGCCATATAGACTATGGAGGCCAGGCTGTGGCAGTGCCTGGGAGAGCTGTTTTGCCTCAGTTTACGTTTTACTGTGAAAATAGAAATGATAGGTAATCCAATTCCATGTTTTCTGTGGCTCAGTTAGCATTTTAGATCAAATCAAAAGCACGCAACTCCAGATTGTCCCCCTCTACTGTGGTCCATGGCACTGGGCAGGCATGGTGGGCAAGCTAGATTCCTCTTGGATGAAGCTAACCCAGATGATCCATTGCAGCTGGCTCATAAAGCTGGCCTAATGCTGGTCTGAAGTAAACACTCATGAAACTTGTATAGTGTGACCATCTGTCCTCACCAACAACTGTCTGGCTCTACAGCTCTGCTCCTTCTGGGCTGCACTACTTGCAGAAAAAAAACAACAACAAACAAAACATTTCCACACAGCCCTGATGAGGCTCTTTGATCTGTTCTTAGCCCCTCCTCAGAGTCCAGTGTCTTAACTCTTTAAGAGGAATAAAAAGTGAAATAGCAGCACAACATCATTAACAAACAAACAAGTGAACCGAACAAATAATTCTAAACACTCAATCATTTTCTTAAAACTGAGCAAGGATTTTTGTAGCAGCCCAGAGCATCTCGCCCCCATTGCTCCTGTTATGCTGTCCAGTGGACAGTGTTACACCCAGGAAGAAGCAGTCCTACACCTCCTGTACATTCCAGCAAGTAACAGCAACACCTCTAGAGCAGCTCAGCTGCACTGCTCAGCTTCAAGGGGCTCACACTCCTCTGCAGTCAGCAATGGTGAGGGCTCACCTCGAGTACTGTGTGCAATTCCAGGCCCCTCACTGCAAGAAAGATGCTGAGGTGCTGGAGCGGGTCCAGAGGAGAGCAACGAGGCTGGGGAAGGGACTGGAGGGAAAGTCCTGTGAGGAGAGGCTGAGGGAGCTGGGGGTGTTTAGCCTGGAGAAGAGGAGACTCAGGGGGCACCTTATCACTCTCTACAACTACCTGAAGGGAGGTTGTGGTCAGGTGGGGTCGGGCTCTTCTCCCAGGCAACAAGTGACAGGATGAGAGCGCACGGCGTGACACTGCATCAGGGCAGGTTTAGGTTGTGTCTCAGGAGACACTTTATCATGGAGAGGGTGATCAGGCATTGGGATGCACTGCCCAATCACTGTCCCTGGAGGTGTTTAAAGAGAGGCTGGATGAGGCATTAAGTGCCATGGTCTAGCCAGTGTGGTGGTGTTGGGTCATAGGCTGGACTTGATGATCTCAGAGGTCTTTTCCAGCCTCAACAATTCTGTGATTCTGTGAGTTGCTGCTCACCTGAGACTGTGCAACCCTGCTCCAATGGCTTCTGCATACAAGCCTGGCCCATGGGCAGTGGCAGCCAGCAAAGGTGTGCCGGAGGTAAGGTTCCTCACCCGGATCAGCATATAGTTCAGAGAGCTATTGCGCTGTGGGGAACTGGAGTGAGCTTTGCAGGAAATACCTGTGTGCTGAGATTGCACTGTTTATACATTTCATCACAAAACCTCAGAGGATTAAAGCCAAGCTGTGAAATATAAAACAACTTTTTTGTACCTGTTGTTTTTAATTAAAGATCTCCTGAAATATAATCTGTCCACATCTAGCCAAACACAACAGCTGTTCCACTGCCCTGCTGTGCACTGTGTATGTATCAAAGGAGAAAGGCAAGAATGGTAAAGGCACAACAAAACCCATCCTCACTCTACGGGCTACAAATGCAGCTGCCCACCTTCTATCTAGTTATCTCTACAAACATATCCCAAGATTTAAGGGGATAAATCACCAGATCCCAAGATTTAAGGTGATAAATAAACAACTGCAAAGGCCTGAAAGCCTCTGAAACTAAGTGGTTTACAGCTACAACCTTGAATTGAAGTTTTCATCAACATGCTTCCAAGCACGTCTTACCTTAACCGCTATTACCACGAAATTAGAAGGTATAAACGACAAAATGGATGCTTATCTCCATATAGTTTGGAGTCCCTCCTGTTGATCCTGGATACTAGAACACCTTAATATTAGCAGATGGCCCCAGATGGCTTGGGGCTCCCTCTGCTAAGCATTATACATGCAAAGCAAGCATACAAAAGGATGTAATTTTCCCCCCATGCAAACTATTAACTGAAGCATGGATTGCATTGCTCAGCACATTTTGGAGACCAACACGACTGGTTCCAAAAGGGCACTACGTGAGTTCAACGAGCTAGTAAACCACACTGGTCAGGATACAGCCTACAGCACAGGGCATAAAGGCATTCCTTGCCAGAAGTTGTGGACAGGCAAATTTCTCTGTGTTGTTGCTTACCCTGCTTCCCAAACACACTGCTATAGGTTTCTCCCGGGAGGAAAACTATAGACAGCTAGACCTTGTCAGGATGGCCATTCTGATATTCTTCTGCTCTGCATTACAGGACAGGAGACTGCATTACAGTTTTGCCCAAAAAGCATTCTGAGAAGCACTGGACTGCACGAGTCAAAGCCTTTTTGGTTGTGTCCTGGAACAGAGGAAAGGCTGCTAAGCCTCCCTCAGTTCCACCCTCCTGCGCCGGGCAGAGACATCGTAATCTCGATGCCTGCCTGGTACTGCCGTCTGTGCTCTGGGCTGTCACCACAAGGGACCTCTTGTTCCCCCAGACAAACCATGTTTCAAGCCAGCTTACATCAGAAAGATGCTGTGCTGACCCTGAGAGTTGGGTCTCAGGCCCAGGTCTCCCAATGACCAACATGTATTTTCTGTGCAGTTGCTGCACAAAGATATTCTCAAGCTAAGGGAAAATCTTTGCAAGATGAGATCTTACTAAACACGACAGAAAGGTGAGGTAAACGGCTACAAAGAAGCACAACGAATTATGTGGCGATTTATAGTTATCTGCATACGCGGCACACTTCATAAAATTATAAATTCATAAGGTCTTGGCTAGATAACCAGATCACAGCATCTCACCTCTATATTTTAGTCACAATTGTTTTGCCTCTGCCAAATCGATTTAATCTGACCCAGTAGCAGATACCGCAGAAGTGCGGGAAAGGGCACATGTGTTTTGTACATCAGGGTATTATCTGCTCTCAGAATGTAATTACTGTTACACCTGTTCAGTGATCACAATGCTGTATTCTCAGAGGCCCCTATCAGGTCACAGTCCATGTGCAGGACCTTTTCCAACCGTATTCTCTGCAGCGTCAGGTTGCCTAAAGCAACAGATTGCACCTAATATAGTCTGAAGGCTATTTAGATAACCAGATGTGGTATGAAGCAGTAACAGCGAAATACTCCTCAGGTTTCCGTTGGGTATTTTTTTCTATGTTCTGGCACTGGAGGTCTGAAATTATTCAAGATGGAGAAGAGCAGGGTGCAGTTTCTGAAGAACTCAGCAGCTCCAGGCAGCGATGGTGCAAGAACACCTGGTCCTTCTAGGTCCCTACTGGCTCTCAGCAACTTGGTCCTGTTGCATTCAACTACTTAGAAGTTAAAGGCTTCCTTCTGCCTGCGGCACACAAGCACCAGCAGGAGAGACTATTGTCTGTCCACAGCAGAGCCAAGAGCAAGAAATCAACAAAGACTGGATTAAATTCATAGGACAGCAGTAACGAATGTTCCCCACAAACAGCACCTAATTAGGTCTTTGCAGGCTAATTACAGGGTTTCAGAAAGTGCAAAGCCGGTGTCCAAAGGTAAAAACAAAAAAAAAATAAAATAAATAAATAAATAAATTCCACAGCAGTCCAGCTGGACAGCCATGCCACCTGCTGGCAGACTTCCCAGCACCAATTAACCAGGAAACAGGCAGCAGCTTTCAAACCAGGCCTCCTCTCCTGACGAACAGATTCCCTCCACTCTCACGTTGCCTTTCTCTTACACCACTGTCACCCAGAGAACAGCTCACAAATGGAGAGCAGAAATGAACACAACTGACATTAGCTGTTGGGCTCAGCCCCCCACTGGAAGACAGCAGCAGGGGCCAGCATGCTGGTATTGCGCCTCTGCAATCAACGTGCGCTTACCAGACTTAGTATTAACGACGATTTTCACACTGCATGAAAAGGTTCAAAACATGATTCCTTAAAGCCCTCAGCACTGTGTCCTGCTCTTCTCTCAAAAACACACTGTATGTTTAGTACTCCTTCTAAGACCAAAACTGAACAGGCAGGAAAAAAGAAAAACAACCTGTTGTCGAAAGCCAAATAAATCATGATCTCTGCCCTGAACAGTAATTGTGGTGATTCGTTTTGTCCAGAGATGGAACTAGAAGGCTGGGTGTGTGCCAATAATTTTAAGCAGCTCCTCAAAAGACTATCACTCTACCGCTTCAAATACAATGAAGTAGCAGACTGGAGGATTTTCAGATGTGCCACTACCACTTACAATCCAGCCGTGCCACTACCACTTACAATCCAGCCTTTTCATGGAGTGCCCAAATGAGACTGGAGCTCTCAACCCGGAGAGTTGAAAAGGAACTTTGTAAAACTTGTTCCTAAACATGCACAGCAAAGACCAGGAGTACATTTAACACGTATCAGAGCTCCATCCAGTGGCCAAGGCCCCGACTCGCACCTTGCCAGGGCAGGTTCA
>NW_009737171.1:24294-34610 GCF_000703405.1 Apaloderma vittatum
AGTTACCTCAGCCTCTCTGACCTCTGCTTTCCCCTGCATACAGAGCTCACCCGCTGCAGAGGATGACTGGGAAGCTCACACATTCCTGCAGCATGAAACACCCAAACACATCAAAACAGCACAACTCGCCTAAGTTTAACCATACTGAACGCTGCGCAAGTATCAAAACTGCAGGCCCTGCTCAGTTGAAGCATCTGCCTCAATGGAGGCAAATAATTCCAAGACAAAGCAGTATTTAGAAGTATTTTCTCATTTTGATCTCTTGTACATTTTTGCACGGGCAAAGGAATCAAGTTCAGGCAAATCCTAACGGAAACAAGAGTAACAAAGAACTGCATCACCCATGAGAACCGGTTGAATCACATAATTACTTGCAGCAACCATTCTTTCATGTTTGGGTTTTTGCCTGTTTTCCCTGCATAAGAGCAGAAACTTATGTGCTTCATCTCCTCCTGTTAGCTTTTGGAACCACTACCAGTTGTATCAATTGTGGAGAGATGTTTAGAAATAGCTGGTTCATTTCCTGCCTCATGACAATTACTTGGTAGATCCAGGAGGTCCAAATGAGCACCCTCCACCACGGGACCAATGAAGACCCTACAGCCTTTTTGCATTTATGCCTGCCTAACTGCAACACACAGGCAGGAGAGGTAGGACTAGTGTGGTAGGGCAATGGCTTGAAGAACAACAGGCACAAATCCCAAGGGATCAAGTCTTGCCAATTCTGCTGCTTGTGGCACAACTATTTGTAAATGGGATAGAATACTTAGAAAGAACAGTGTCAAGGAGGATGGGCATGGAGGCAGCAGCACAGAGAACGATATCCTTCCCCTCCTTTCCACCCCAGCAACTTCTGTTTCTGGAATTTCTGTTTTTAAAAAAGAATCAGTTGAGTTCTGCATGATTCCCAGAATGGAAAACGGTGAAGGGACAAAGGAAGTAGGTGTGAGAGGAAAGACTGTCATACACACACAAAAGTAGGTTTCACATCTGAAGGACTTCTATTCACCATTTAAGCAAGAATCTCAGCTTGCCCAGACAGACAAGCTTCTACAGAGACTTCCTTATCACCTGACCTCTGCTCCACACCGTGACTTCTGACAGCAACAGTCTCCCTCCATCCCTACTTCATACCTCGTTTATTGTTCTATTGTTCCAGTCTTCATCTTCTCCCACAACGTGCAATTCTTTGAGACCTGGTAGCAGGGCTCTCTTATCAGCTACATTTGCATATCAGGTCAACATCCCACACCACTTCACTGTTCCCTCATGCAAATGTCTTCAATCTGCATTCCCCACATTCCTCTACATGTCTAACCTTAGTGTCATAACCTTTACATCTGGTTCAGCCTTTGGTTCCGCTGCCACAACAGTGACCAGAAGCAGTACTAAGAAGCTATGCTTTAGCAAAAAGGTCAACAAAATTAACTTGTTTCCTGAGGCAGCGAGACATGGCAACTGTTCTGGCTGTATGGGCCTGTGTTCAGTAGGAAGACTCAAATGTGTTGGGCAGCTCCAAACATCAGCCTCAAAAATACACGTGATCTCAGTGCTTATGGGGAAAGATGGTGGAGGGAAGGATGCAATATGAACTCTACATGGAGATGGGTAGGAGAGGAAAAGAGGCTTACAAAAGCAGCAACCGCTGGGAAGTTTCAGACAGCACTTAGAACTGACTGGGCAGGAAAGAATGAAACTGCATCACTGCCACAGAACTTAAGCAGTTTGATTTTCTAAAAGAATTGATAGCCTAGAAGTAAACGCTGGCACAGAAATACTTTAAAGCATCACCAAGGCATATCCAGCAGGTCAAAACTGAACAGGAAAAATTCCTTTTTCCTGAAACAGCAATAAAAAAAACAAAACAAAACCACTCTTTTTTTAAAAAAGAAAAAGTAAAGGTCCTTTGCCTCTTCTGTATTAGCATGGAACAGTGAAGGAGATTTTACAATCTTGACCAACCTTGAACAGGCAGCAAAAAGCAGATTATCTCAGTTCAGTCCGAATCTTCCAAGCAATGCAGTTCTTTACAAGTGTGGTCTCTGCATTTCCCATTTCTATTTGTTTCCTATCTTCCAAATTTCTACTTCCCCCTCGCTCCCTAAATTTTTTAGGAAATTACACTATCTTTACATAAAATATAACCTAAGGAATGGCAACGATGTTAATTTCTTCTAAGAGCGTGTTTGGGATTAACTTAGTTAAGAGAAGCTCAGAGATAAAATGCTGCTTATCTGGGCAAGATGCTCTGGCATTGCTAGCCACAAGATATCAAAGTAGCATAAATCAAAGAAAGGTTCCCATGAAAGAAAAGGAGGAGAGGTTTTGTTTGTTTGTTTTTCTCCTACTGACCTTTCAGAACAGTGCTTCCAAACAAGCTCCTATCACCAGGTTAAGTCAAGGAAACTCCAGTTCTTACCTATGTATTTTCATGTTTTATGTTGGTAAGGAGGTAAGAACTTGCTCTTGGATCAGGGCTTTAGTTTCTAATTAAAGTTACATTGCTGCAACAATTGCAAAATGTTTCACAAAAAAGACCCCAAAACAAACTACGGAAAAAACAGGATTCTAGCTTGCTCAGAAGGTTTCACACATCAAAACAGTTTTAAAAGTATCTCTCCAGCAAGGGTACGAATCTTCAGATCTAGTTAAAACAACACGATAGACACAGACACAAAGAGTTTTCCATTTGCTTTCTCTTTAATGGACTCCCCACACTCTGACCACCGTGTACCTGATATTCTTGTCAAAGTCAACTACCCTCAGCTCCTTTTTTCAGGTATTCCTAAACTGTGGTTTCTTGAGTAGCACTGGCTCCTCAAGCGATTAAAGCAGAATTCCCATATTGAGGTTATGTATCCAGGGGCCTGGCTGGGTAATCAAAAGTCAAGGCTCTGGAAGGAAATGAGCAAACACCGAGCAAACTACAACACACACACAAGTTACGCTGGAGTCTGGCTGCATGTCCAGACCTGTCTTATCTCACAGTGAATTGTCAATGTATCCAGAGGGTCACTGTCTGCCTCAGCATCAGTCCTACAGCTCTTTCTCTGTCCACAAAACTAAGGTACATGATGAGTGTCTTGGCAGAAAGATTTGGTAACGGCTCACGAGATAAGAAAGGCAGGCTGGAACTCCAGAGTTTTTGGGTCTAGGAAGTGCAACGCTGGACGTGAGGAGCAAACTATCTGTTGTGAGCTGCCTCTGATCCAGATAAACAAACAAAACCAGGGAGACCTTTCCTGCTTCTATTTAAGGCTAAAAGTCATTCAGCTACCACTATTGCTCTAGAGTATTTTACCGTTACAGTTTCTAGTGAGAGAGAGCAATAAACCACCCAGAGAAAGATCATATCTCACACTCTGAAAGAAAATAATGTATTAGTGAATGAACTGTCAAAAAATCATTTATGTAAAAGCACGTTCTATTTACAAAACTCAACTTGCTCTTTAGGACAAGTAAAACCACTACTGAAAAAAATATACATATAGAAATGCCTCATCTTTCAAACAGACATTTACAAATACTCTGCTTTTCTTAAACTACTAGAAACATGAAGACATTTGAAATTAAGAGTGCATTCTGCATGCATTTAGGATAGAAATACATTACTGGATTTCAGCGTGTCATTTCTTATCATTGTCAATGACACGCTCTTAGGCTCTTCTAAAACACCACAGCCTGGCTATTACCTTAGGATCTCAAAAGGAGGATATGAATCTTCGTTTTGCTATTAAAAAGGACATCCTGATTGTCATCTCAGCAGGAGAGTCTGGTCTTGTCAAACTTGGCGTCCTTTTCCCTGAGCTTCCTTTTAGTATTTTGCTAGGCATGATGACGGGTGGCTTGGTTTATTTACAAGTCCTCGGTCAGCACTCTTCCGTTATAAGGCAGAGTTCAGAAATTCAAGGAGTTCTGCACGGTTCCGGTCTCTCTGTAGAACAGAAAAGCAGAGGCAGAGGTTTAACACACCTGTACTCAGTGGGCCAAGACTGCAGAGCACTGCTGCTTTCTGTGGGGCTTTCACATCTCAGCACGCTCCACATTCAAACTGCTGGATACAACGAGCCACCAGTGAAATGTGAGTGCCCAGAGGAAGCGCGAGGTGCCAGGTACTCGGGAGAGATGCTACAGGAGACAAGCTGTCACTGTCACTATTTCATGATACGTTATCTAAGCGGCTCCCTGTCAAGGCTCCATCAAGTTGTCATCATGTAGCTTGTGGCCTGCTCAGGAAGGAACTTACAAGCAGAACAGATGCAATTCCCTAGTGTCTGAGGCAACTTTCACTGTACACACAGCAAGTCTTGTGCTGTGGGAAGTATAATCTTTTTTTTCCTATGCATAAGCAGCAGCTTGCAGCATAACAGAAAGGGAACCATCAATTTATGTCTGTTCTTTACCTAAGAGACGGCTCAAACAGTCAAAACACTTGTTTCCAGTGTTTTTAAAATAAAAATTTATAAAACAATTATTGAATCGTAAAACATTTTCAAATATGAGTGTTGTTCAATCCAGCATGTTCATGACCATGGCCACCAATCAAAAAGGGACCAACATCAAATATCTGACATCAAATATTGGAACAAGCAGGTTACTGGGATAAGGGTAGCGAGCATTCAGCACAATTTAACACAAACTTCAGTGCCTCAGGAAGAAGATAACGCATTTTTTGATCAAATTTAACTCTGAATGCTCAGGTCTGCTTTGGTAGCTATAGAACAAACTCCTACTATTGAATCAGAATCCACCACTTCGGGTACCTCAGCAAAGTAACACTTTTAACACATACTGACTAGTACCAGAAGCCCTCTGCAGATCACTGAGGTGTGGAAACGGATGAAAAGAGGGAACATTAATTCAAGTGCAGAATCCAAACACCCATAGCGATAGCACAAAATGCTGCTCCTGGTATCTGTTTCCCTGGGTGTCTCAGCAAAAGCATCTGCCTGCTTTGAAAGAACACATGTGCCTATACTATCGTCTTCTTTCAATTCCTCTCTAAATAATGGCCAGCCTCGCATGCGTCAGGAAAGCTCAGTAAAGCAGCAATTACCACAACTGATCACAAGAGACTGGAAGAAGACGAGAACAATTAAAACCAGTGCAAATTAAATCAATTGAGAAAGCCACAAACCAGCTGAACATTACGGACTGAAATTCTAAGAACCTGCACAAGCATACTCCGGTTTATCTACTCATGCCTGAGTATTCCAAGCCCACTCAAAACACAAAACCTGCCAAAAGAATGAATTTCTCAGATGGCATTGTAGCCATGTTAAAAGCTACACTCAATTTATAACTCCTGACTGTAAGATCTACTCTTCCATAAAACGCTACTGTTAGAAAAAATACTAATAGCTACAGTGTATTCCCTTAGGGATATACAGACTGTATTAACTCTTACCTCTTTATCCTTCTTAGACTTTTTTATTCTCATCTTAATTTTCTTGCCAGTTATCATGCTGTAGTTTTCATTCTTCTTTTTGTTTTTGAAGAACTAAAATGAGATCACACATAATAAAATGAACACATTAAAAAGACAAGCTTTGCTTGATTTTGTAATGTTGCAAATCTTAAATAAAATTACAAACAATAATCTTCTATACTTCCTAACTGTCCAAACCAATAGAGACGGGTTTCTATTTGCTGATGACAAAACTGGTAGCATTATAAACATTTTTATGGCAGTACAGATTAAGTGTTTAGACAAGAAATATAATGGCACTTTAGACTCACACAAGCATACCTTGGAAAGCTGGACAGGCCCTGTTTTCTCTCTCTTTTTCTTTTTTTCTTTCTTCTTCTTCATTTTGTTTTCTTTTTTCCTTTTCTACAAGTATAAGACATATACTCTTATGCTTACAGATTCACAAAGGCAAAAAAGAGAAATCCAAGAGTAGCTGTCAATACTCCAGCTAGTCAAGACAGCCACTACTGCCTGCCCTTACCACTGCTGAGTAGGTACTATCTGAAGTATATGAAAAGTAATGCAGTAGGGTTGACAACCCCTGAGATCTCAAGAAAATGGTCTGATCCTTTATTCTGTCTTTTATGTAACCTCAATATATAAAAAAATCACTGAACAGGAAGTCCTAATAAAGTGAAAAAGAAAAATTACAACAGAATCTTCTGCTTTCTCACTGACTACAAATAATTTCTTCTTACAAATTCTACAATTACAAATATTCCCCATTTCCCTTTTCTTCAGACTACTCTAAATGCTAGCGGGACCAACAACAAATGGCAAGAGGAACCTTTAAATTATTTGACCTTTAGCACACAGCCAAGTACATGCCAACCTATCAGTTCCCTTACTCTAACCCTAAAAGCATGAATCACACTTACATAGCAACAGACAGAAGCATGTCCTACATGACAATTAAGGTTATTGAAATATGAAGAACTACATTCTGTCTAACTACTCTTTTGTCTTTGTAAATGTTTACCTTTTTGTTGTGTTTTTCTTTTTTCTTTTTCTTTGATTTAGACTTGGGAGAATCTAAAGTTAAAACAAAAACAAAATCAAACCCTGTTAAGTTTAGCATTCAGAAAAAGGCATTTAGTTTTAGAGAATAAGGCATATAGAAATGTAAAACATAAGGAAAAAATGCTTTAATTAAGCTATATATATATATCAACACTGGTTGAGACTAACTCTGGGAAAAGCAACATATCAACTTACTGCCACTTACTGGTCTAACATGGAAACTGAAAATAGCCAATTTACGCAGTGATTACTTACACCTATATATTATATTAATAGAGACAATACTTCCCTCTTCCCAGCAATATGGAACAAGCTGCATTCCCAGTTTCTATATCCTCATATCTCTCTTTCCACAGCAAAGGATGTCCTTTCTGCATTCAAGTGAGCTTTATTTCTCCATACAACCTATGTTACCAGCAAGGTTGCTGAAGGTTAGTATGGCAAATAGCTCAAGAGAGCAGAAGCCAGTTTTCCCCACTGTCCTCTTGGTTTTCCCAGCCACTGCTCAGTGTCTAACAGCCAGAGTGACAGCTGCACTCTCTAAATAAGAGAAAGAGATAAAAAAATGCCAGAAGAAATATCCATTTTGCTACCTGTAGAGGTTTGACCCTGGCCAGCAGCCAGGTGCTCACACAGCCACTCTCTCACCCCTCGCCCCTTCTCTGCTAGACAGGGGGAGAAAATATAACAAAGGGCCCATGGTTTGAGATGAGGACAGGGAGATCACTTGCATCTACTGTCCCAGGCAAAACAGGCTCGATATGGGGGAAATTAGTTAAATTTACTAAAGAACAAATCAGAGAAGAGTAATGAGAAATAACACAGATCTTAAAAAAAACCCCAAATACCTTCCCCCCATCCCTCCCTTCTTCCCAGGCTTAACATCAATCCCAGTTTATCCACCTCCTCCCTCTAAGCAATGCTGGGGGACAGTGAATGGGGCTGTGGTCAGTTCATCCAATGTTGTTTTCATTGCTTCTTCTTCATCCAGGGGAGGACTCCTCACTCTTCCTCTGGGCCACTGTGGGGTCCAGGGGGTCTTCACACACTTTCTCCAATGTGAGTCCTCTCACAAGAGACAGTTCTTCACAAACTTCCCCAATGTGAGTCTCTCCATGGGGTGCAGTCCTTCAGGGGGAAACTACTCCAGTGCGAGTCCCCCACAGTGTCACAGAAGTCCTGCCAGCCAGCCTGCTCCAGCATGGGCTTCCCACGGGGTCACAGCCTCCTTCAGGTATCCACTCCATCTAGCCTGGGGTCCTCCATGGGCTGCAGGTGAACATCTACACCCTGTCACACCCATGGGCTGCAGGGGGACAGCCTGCCTCACCACGGTCTTCACCACGGCCCGGGGGACTCTCTGCTCCAGCGCCTGGAGCACATCCTCCTCTCTCCTTCTTCACTGACCTTAGTGTCTTCACATATTCTTATTCCTCCATCTCTCTGTCAGCTATTGTGTGGCACAGTCCTTTTTCCCTGTTTCTTAAATATGTTTTCACAGAGGCATTCCTCTCCTATTGTTTTACTGATAGGCTTAGCCCCGGCCAGCAGCAATGGTCGGCATTGGCTCTATCAGACTTAGGGGAAACTTCTAGCAGCTTCTTGCAGAAGCCACCCCTACAGCCCCCTGCTGCTGAAATCCGACCAGGCAAACCCAATACACCATCCCAAGGAATGTTACTCCACTCCTGCTATACTTGACACACAAGAATGGGGCTGACTTCCTCATTCAGGGTCTTCAGCTGCAGGTTAGGCAAGCTCTTTCACTGTTCTGCTCTTAGGATGTGTTTCTTCCACAGCTAATTCAAATCCCTCCTGTTGCAATTTAAGGTCATTATTCTTTGCTCTGGAAGCCACAGAATGATTTTTCCACTCCCTCTCCATAGCACCAACTACCTACACCTATATATCCATCTCAGCTCACATTTTTTCTTCTCTAGACTGAGTAAATAGAGTTGTTTAAACACGCCCTTGTAGGACATTTTTGCTAGATCATCTGCTTCCTGCTGTGAATGGGAAAACTTTGGGAATTTTTAGCCCTAAAGTTTCAGCGAATCTCTGAGCATACAGACTAACAACTTATGCTTCATTCACAATAACTTTTTCCTCTGAGATATATTTCTTGACATATATTCTTTTCCCTCCAAAGACAACCAGAGAGTATGGCAGGAATCCTCACACAGTCAGTGTCTGACATGACATTTTAATTCCTTTTTAGAAGTTTTAGAATGTAGTGCATGGGATAAAATTCATTCAAGATGAAAGGAAGACCCTTGCACAATCAAAGGTACAAGTTAAGAGATTTGAATATTTTCAGAATATATTTATGTCATACATTGAATCAGGCCACTGTAGTGTAAGAACAAGTAATATTTCCATACAGATGTAAATCTGCTTCAAGAGAAGCACAACATTCTCTGTTAAACTGTGGAATATACAGTCACACACAAATACAAAGTCCTCTACCAGATGGTGAAGTTTCAGCCCACTCTGATGTTAAGACTTTTCATCAGGAGAACTCTAGTTTATACTCGAGTTCTTCCCAATAGTAGTAAAAAAAGATAAAATACACCTCAGTGTTAAGCCTGACACATTTTATTAAAAAATGGCAATTTGGTCACATTATCTGCAGCAACACCAAATATTTTAATACAGAATATCAAACCAATGTATTCTTGATATAATCAGCAATACATTCCCCTCCAGGTCACAGGTTATACTCATAGAAAAGATCTGCACTTACTCCCAGGAAGTATCTACCCCAAGTCCTCTAAGTAAGAATCCTCTTAGCATGAAAAGTCTTAATCCTGCAACGCATGCATATGTGTTCCCATCAGTGTGATCATTGGTATTAATAAACTTCATGGGAGCCCTCACAGTTAAATGTTTGAAATGTTAAGACCAAAGTAAGACTAAATCAAACATCCCAACTGTAGTCTAGGCATATGGGTGAAGTATAAAAAGATCTGTATTCGTTATAATTTCAAAACACAGACTTTCAAGTATATACAGCACACTGTTACAGAGAAACATTTCTTCCAACATCAGTTTCTATTTTGAACTTATTTAAATTAACACAGGAACATGCATACTGTGTGTAAAGAGGCACCTTAACACAGCAACAGGAAGGGGTTGAGAGGAACATTCCGAACATGCAGCACTGGTATTCCACACACTCCCTTTGTGATGGTTTAGCCACATTTAAAACAAGCTTTAAATGTTTCCAAGGGTGCTATCAGAACTGGTAAACATCGCATTTATGCATGGCGGTAGCTTACCTCTGCTACTTGAGGAAGATGACCTTGATGATGAGTGTGACGAGGAGGAAGAAGTGGATGTAGTGCTAGAAGACGACGTGGATGAAACGGATGATGATCTGCTTCTACTGCGTTTTCGTTTCCTTTTTTCTTTTCCTTAGGACAACACAAAGCAACAGTGACAAGCCTGCGTAATAACTGTGCTCTACAAAAACGACTTTTCACATAATTTAAACACAATGAACCTCTATTCTGAGGGTTTTTTTTCCCCCTTTTCCAGTGTACCACAGTCTATTATAATGAGCAAATGACGATGCTCAACATTGGGGTCAAACATGGTAACCGGCGTAAAGAAGAACACCCACACCACCACAGCCCCGACACCGCTCAGCAATGCCTACCTCGGACTTTCAGCTCTTCTTCCGAAGTCGCACACAGCGTCCTACTTTTCTCATCTTTCCCGTTATCCATATCTAACGAGAGCCAAAAGTACGTTCAAGAACATCATTTCCAGAACACTTTTGGGGGGCGTGGGGGGGGTTGGGGGATGAGTTGCAGCACGAAGACAA
>NW_009737172.1:0-15709 GCF_000703405.1 Apaloderma vittatum
AAAGTATCTCTAGGTATGGCTGGACTTCAGGGGAGGTTGTACTTTAATTTCAAAAGCGATGCTGCAAAGATGGTTGTGGATAAAACAATAACATCCCTGGGGTGTACTGGTGGTGGGCACGGGGTTCGTCTTTTCATGCTGCGCACCAAAGTGGACACCGGGCACCTTCTCCTGCATGACCTTTGGCAGCAGCATTGAAGGCAGGATTTTTTGGGGTATGGGGGGATTGCATGAAGACATTGGAGGACCTGCTGGTGGGTGCAAGAGGTAGGTCTTCATCCCTTATGAGAGGAGAGAGCCAGACTGACCTTAAAACAGCACTTTGCCCAGGTGGAAGAGGCTTGAAAGAGTTTTTCTGAAGTATCTGGGACAGCTTTGAGTACTAGAAAGTGGCTGCTGGTTGTCTGCTCAGGGTCTGCTCTTTGGATAAGAGGTCTTTAATCCACCTCATCTCCAGTCTGCTCATCTTCCTGTCTGCGGATGGCTCAGTGCAGTGTTTAGCACCCTGGTGAGCAGTGGATTTTGTGGGGTTTTATTTGTTTGAGCGTTTTTCTCCCTTCCATAAGGCTGGCGTCTCTGAGATACAGTGCTTTGAGCGAGAGGCAGTCCAGGGACACAGACTGGGGTTTCCCCAGCTTTATCAGCTGTGGCTTTAAAAAAATAAATCATTTTCCAAGGCTATAAATCCAGAACCTTTCACCAACTGTTACAGTAACTCACATGTGCAGAACAACAGCAGGCTGTTTATCCAAGCTAACGAAAGCATCTCTAGCGAAGTTAATGATTTTGAAGGAATGCTGATTGCTCACTGTGGGGCTGGGAGCTGCGCTGCTGCCCCTGAGTATGGGAGAGGAAAGCAGAGGCTTCAGGGTAAGACAATTCCTTCCTCAAAAACCCAAGCTGGGATGTTTTGGAAGGCTGTTTTACTTAAGACCCCAACATTTTCTCTTCCTGCTTTGGTCCATGTTGTTTCTTAGCTGAGATTTATCCGGATCAGCTTTCAGAGATGCAGAAATTGGTATAGCAAGGGTTAACCTGATGTGCTGGGATGTTCCTCTCTCCTCTTGATCCCCAGGTCTTGGCTCTGTTAAACATCTCCCCCTCTCTTTTACATTCAGATCCTCTTTTACAAGGCTGGGCTTGGGAATTTCAGCCCAGCCAAGAGCCTTCTTCCCATCCATTAAGGCTTTGTGACAGCAGGTAACAATATCACTTCAAAAGGACAAAGTTGTGCCATTTTCCCTCCCTCCCCAGATTAAACTCCCTGACGACAGTATCTGAGTCCAGTGCAGGAAGAAGCAGATGCCCAGTTTCTTTTGCAAGACTTATCTGCATCTGCATGGGCCTGCTTTGGGGGGAGGTGAAGGCATTAGTGAGCCCAGTGGCCACTGATGTTTTTTGGGGACTGCGAGGCTGTCTGCTCAGAGACCTTTGCAGTCGAGTTTTAGCCATCTCACCTCCCAAGAGGAGCTGAAGATACTCCATTTTATCAGCCTGCTGCTGACCTCTTAGCCTGGATCAGGCCAGCAAAGGCTGGATCATGTCTTGGCTAATCACTGTGGCTGCAGAGCCCTACAGGTCTGCATCTACCGTGGGATGCAGTGAACTCGCTTTCTCAGCTTGCTTTGCTTCCCCGCTCCTCCCCAGCTTTTTTTTTTCCCTCTCTTCTGACTCAATCTCACATTTCTCACGTCTTTACTTCCACGCCGGCTGCCATCTCTCACACATCTTGTGCATCTTTGCTATCTTCCCCCCACCCCAGTCTCACAGGTTGCCCCACCAGCCGTGCTCGTGTGTGGTCCCCCACCTGGGAGGAGAAGGGCCGAGGGGTGTAATTTTGTCTCTCCTGCCTGGGCACTATTTAGTGATAACAATAACAGTTGGAGGAAGGTCTCTCGCGAGGGGAGATCAAACGGGAGGTGGAATGTCGAGTTGGACGATGCTGGGAGGGCAGCCCAGGAGGTGCCAGCAAGCTGCACGGGCAAAGGAGGAGGCACTTTCCGAATATCTCTTCTTTCTGCAAGAAATATCCAGAGAAATAACCCTGGTACATTTTTAGCTTTTGAAAAGCAGTAAAAAAAAGAAGACTGAAAACATGACGTTGTGCATACACACAAGCTCCTAGGCTCTACCTACAGCATCTTTGCAGTATTTATTTCTCCCTGCAATATTAATGTAAAATACCTCCTAAGAGTCCTTTCCTCAAACTGATTTAACTACAGAGCTAGCTTCAGCTGCTGCAGCACCTTTCCCTGCTCCCCCTCCCCAAGCTCCTCACCTGAGTTAGGAGCTGCCTATAACTCCCTCTGCTTTAGCTGCAGCTTTCAAGTCGCTAACCCTCCTGATTTCCAGTGAAATCTTCTTCCAGGTGATCGCTGGAGTCCTCCTGTGCCTCCTCAGAAATATCAGCAAGCTGGCATAGCATGAGAGGATCTCCTCTAATTTACTACTAGTGAGTCACAGCGTGACTGGACCTGCAGAGCACGAGGTCACTGTGTGGGGTATTAATGCACGTGGCGGTGCAAGCGTTGCAGCTTGGACCTGGGCTATGGCGCACTCTGACAGCTTTTAACAGGCTGAGAGTTCTGGCTTGTCCTTTGGCTTGTAAAGTGACAGAAAAACACAGCCCTAAAGGTCCACAGTCCTTCTCAAACCTTGCTCTGAAGCACAGGGAAGCCTAATGTTAAGGGGTGCTTGTGTTACTGCCCCATCTCGCTGCTGTGTCCCAGCACTGTGGGCACCTCATGCTGTGCCTCCTGAGGGCTCTCGACTCTGGGGGAGCTCTGGTGGCTTCTGGCCTGTGGTCCTTGGCCTTGCTGAAGTCTCCACATTCTATAGGACAGGTGCTGCTGCAGCAGAAATAGCTTCTGTGACTTCAAAGCCAGGGATCTCCTCTGGCAGGATGGCTTTTGATATGTGAATGCTTCCAGTTTTTTAAAAGGTGAAATAGATTTGGACTCATGTAAGCCCTTGGATAACTCTTCTAGTCTCCCCCCCCGCTCCAGGCTTTCTGATACCTTTTCTTCTATGATTTTAAGGGGAATTATCTAAAGGAAATCACTCTTATTCCAATTTATGGTATCAGAGTTTAAAATGCAACTCAACAGACAATCCAACCCACTGACTCCGTTTATGGATGGTTTCAAAATGTCTCTTTCAGGACCTACCCCAAACCTGTAAGTTCCAGAAGAGTCCCCACTGCCCCACAACTGACGGCTCTGCACTGAACACTCCAAAACCCAGGACCCCCTCCGACCCTGGGGCCAGGTAAGGCAGAGTTGAGGCTTCTCATGGACTCCCGTCAGCACCCAGGCAAGCGTGGGGAGGCAAGCGTGGGGTGCAGGCATCCCCTCGCAAGAGGAAAGGTGAGCTGTTTTTCCTGAACCGAATCCCTCCCTCTGCTCCTGTCATGTTTTTTTTTTTCACCTCACTGATCTCCAAACACATCACGTGCAAAAGTCATTGTTAGCATATTTTCAGGTGGGGAAACTGAGGCTCTTGCAAACTAAGTGACCCTCTTTAATTACACCCAGGGCAGATGACCTCAATGGGCAATGCAGTAATGCAGACAAAGGCAGAATTTAGCTGTTAAAATAACTTAAAGACTATAAGATGCTCATATAATCTCTGGGCTTTTTTTGTGTTGTTTTTTTTTTCTCCCTGTCATCCAGTTTTTAGGACGTTGGAGAAGACACGGGTGCCCCCACGAACACCAATGTGCATGAAGTTACTGATTCCCAATGAGCCCTTTGCAGTGTCAGCCTCTTCTCCAGCTACTGACCGTGACAAATCCAACTTTTTGTGATTCATCCCTCCAAAAGTTCAATGCTGATTTAAACAAAAAGGTGAAACCAGGGCTCGGATCCCAGCACTGACCCTACTTTTGCACACCTTACTGGCTGTGGGGCTGCTGCTGTCCTTCCCCAGGCTGCCTGTACCACAACATCCCCGTCCTCCCTGCCTGCTGGCTGACAGAGATGGATGGCAGCGCTGCCGGGAACGTGCCGTGAGGCTTGGGCTTTCCTCCCAGGAGAAAGCTGCAGGTCCTGAGGGAGCCCCATGATGAAGATGTAAGAGCGGTGTTTGACATGCCAGCTCCTTTGTTGGGGCACTTGTGGCTTGCATCGGCCGCCTGCCATCCAGCAGTGTGACGGTCCCCCGCCAAAAAGGGTCACCGTGCTTTGTGGCCCTTTATAGGCTGGGGCATCACGGAGGACATCGGAGAAAAGCCACAAGAACCGTTTGTAGGAGAACACACAGGGTATAAAAGGTCAGGAAAACAGCATCACAAGGGGGAAAAGATGTGGGGAGCAAAGCTTGCTGCCCCTCCTGCAAAAGGGTAGAAGGGTGAGCAATGAGCAGACAAACCCCTCCTGGGCAGAGCCCCACGAGCCTGCGCCCGGCGCCGCCCCTGAAGGAGTTAATTCCCCTCACCAGTGCACTAAGTGGTCAGCAGCCCAATAAATTATGCCCTCGAAAGACAAACCACAATCATCATTAGTCACGGCTCATTGGCCTGTTAAGGCTCCTCAGTGAAGTTTATCTCTTCCCTCCCGTCCACCGGCAGCCCCATTTCCAAAAAAACCCCCGGGGTCAGCAAAATGAAAGCCCCATTCAACAGGTCTGCGAAGGACTCGCCACGGAAAAAAACGGCCGAGGTCAAAATAACATTGAGATACGGCCAGACCTTCAGCCGCTGTCCTCCCGGAGCAGACACACACCACACGCTCAAGTGACCAAGACATGTTAATCCGTTTCAGGATCAGGCAGGGTCAGGCTGGGGCTGGGAGGAACAGTGGCATAATTAGGTGAGGGTGACCTCCATAAAACAGTAATGGGCTTCCAGAGGCACGTTGGCGCAGTGCTGCCCGGCGTGCTTTGCACCCACTTCCCCAGCCCGTCGTGAGGTGGAAATGGCCAAGCGGGGATGGAGGCAGTCCCAAAAGTTGTCCTCGTCCCTGACCACCTCACGGGCAAGGAGGAGGGTGTGCACTTGGGGACCAGCGTGGGGAGCATCCCATCCCGGTGTTACAGCACGGTTGTAGTGTGAGGCATTTTGAAAGAAACGAAGCAGTTTGTTTTCTTAATTTCTATTAGCAAAAAGAAATTGAGCACATGCAGTTTTGAGCTGAAACAGGTTGTGTTGAAAGCCCCAGGATATAGCGCTGCTAGGCAGTGGGAAAAGAGAGGAAAAAGGGTGTGCTAAGAAATAAGGGAATTTTGAAGAACATTTTCGTAGGATGTTATTTTCCCAATAGTCTCTAAGAGCATGGGTATGGGAGTCTCCCTAAGAAGAGCTGGACAACTTGAGACGAACTACTTCATCCTAGAAGGATGAAAGGATAGAACCTCTAGGCCAGCTTCAACTTCTCCATGAGGCGGTCATCAAAGTTTGTACAGAAGGGCACATGGTGATGTGGCTCAGTATAAGTGCATGCTTTTCAAACAACGTGAATTCATATGGACAAGCAGAAACTCCAAGGGTGTGTTTAAAGTAAAATTTAATGCCATGAAATTAAAATCCCAAAGACCAATGCCCTATTAGAACACACTCTCATTTTTATTCTAGGGAAGTGTTTCTATATGGTGGAAAGACCGAGTGAGAAAGATGGTGAGGAAAATACCTTCTTTTTTTTTTACACTTTGCATGCACTGTTTCTGAACCAGAATGACATTCTGACCTTGGTTACAAAAGGGCTGGTCAACATTATGACCAGTTAGTAAATGTGAAGTTGTAAACGTTTCAGAAATACTTCTCATTTAAATTAGTTAATTCAGACTTCAAGCATTTGACTGACAAAACAAGAAGCCTCAGCAATCAAGTAAAACTCATATTTTACCAGCTCTTTAGTGGGTAATGCAGCATCGTCGTTAGGAAGTCAGAGCTGGGCTAACATCTCAGGGCAGAAGAGCCTCGTGGAAGGCAACACAGGTATTTATTTATTTATTTTCACAAAAATTTTCCTGTAGCAGCAAGAGATGCTGGTGCAGGAACACATTGCCTTCTCTGGTGCCTGCAGGGCTGGTTGCCTTTTTAATCCCACTTCACAACCTGCCTGTGCTTCTCCAGGTGACAAGAGGTATTTAGACCCTGGAAGATATGTTGTACCCAGTAACATCATTTTCCTGGCGCTGGAGGTCAAATCCGGGGCTGAACCCACTTTGACATCTGTGTCTCTACAAACGAAGAGTTTTAAAACCAGCTCGCCTAATGACTCTGATCTGTGTCTTTGAGCACCATAAATCAGGAGGTGCTGGCTCAGGGTTTTTCCAGTAAGGGAGGGAGAAGAAGAGTGACTAACAGGGGTAATTCTAGCTAACGCTCTGCTGAGATAATTTCTTTTCAAAACAGCTTGAGGGGATCACATTTTAAACCGGCTATTTGTCTGCCTGTTTATTGCAGCACACGTCATGGGATGTTTTAATGCAAAGCAATAGAGATGATGTGATTTGGGACAGACAGCCAATCTCCCAGCTCCCTCCCAAACGACAGCTGTGCCTGGGCACAGATAACGGCCCGAGCGTGCTCCTCGCAGGTGCATCGCAGTCCTGGATCTCTGCCACTGCAAAGGCATCTTATAAAGGGAGGGGAATGACGAGTAGGGCTGGGTTTTCTCCTTTTCCTTACTGCTGGTGCTCAGCTCAGGCTTGCTGCTGGACATAGGGCAGCTCCTAGCTCTAGGCATCGTTTGCAACCAGCAGTTTGCAAAGGAGATGTGGGGGATTTGGGTAATGCAGTGCAGGAGTCTGGGATGTCTGCTTGCAGGGTTTGAGCTCTGCAGCCAGCCCTGGCTGGAGGGGGTGGAGGGAAAGGAGAGGTGTCCCCCCTTCCTGCTCTGGAAAGCTGGCCTTGGGTCTGCCTTCCCCAATTCTCTGGGAAGCAAAACAGGGCCCCTGCTTTTGCCTGGGGTGGGGATGTCTAGCTGGGATGCTCTGCCTGCAGAATTTCAGGCAGCACAAGGATGTGAGGGAGGTATCAGTGAGCAGAGCAAGGAGTGCTTGCAGTGGAGTTGTGAAATGGAGTCTCTGTCTCACCCCTTGCTCTTTATCTGGGGTGCCCCAGCCCTTAACTCTTCTGTTGCATAACTTAGATGACTAAACTGAGCAGTGTTATCACCCTTGCCATGTGTTGATCTGCCAGGAAAAATTCAAACAAACAAAAGAATCTGTTGTAGAAAGAAAATCGTGAGGGTTTCCACCGGATTTATGTTTTTGCTTCTAGTTGGAGGTGGAAGTCCTTGCTGGAGAAACCTATTTTGGGAGAGTTTTTCTGCAAAGCCCTCATCCTGCCCGGAGTTGCAACCTCTATTCCCATCTGCTGAGCCCACCTAGGAGCCTCTTTGTCCCACCTGAGGTGGTACCAAGCCCCGAGCCAAGGAGCTGGGGTGTTGCACCATGAATGCTATTACCAACATGGGTCTGGTCTTCCCAACCCTGCAGGAGGTCACCGCAGCTGTTTGCAGCAGCCCAGGGAATTGAGACGCGACATCCCGCACCCAAACTGAGTGTGCCAGCAACCAGCCCGTGCTTCCTCCCCTCCAGCCACTGGCTATTTCTGATGACAACGTACAGTCAGGACAAGGTGCGAGCTGATGTGGTATTGATTTGTTTCTGGACAAGGGAGATGAAAATGGAAAGACGTGGAGCTGGCAGCAGGTAAGGCTTTGTTATTTGCATCCTTTTATTTACAAGCTAGCTGAAAGCAGACACAGAGGTGAGACTGAGAAGTCAGGACAGTATGTAATGCATATGGCTTTTTTATTTCCCCGTATATAATGAAGCCATTAGGTTGGCTGAAATAATTAGCTTCTTATGGTGGTGTTTCCCGTGCTGCATACAAGCCAGGGGTGAGTGCTGCCAGGCTCTTCCCTCCAGCCATCCACACAGAGCACAGCAGAGCCTGTTCTCTGTATCAGACATCCCTCCCTCCATCAGTCACTTGGGCTTTGGCACAAAACAGAGCCTGGCTTATTTTTTTTCTGCCTTTCCCCTAAGTCATCTCGCCCCTGCCAGAGTATCTATTGAATTAAAGCCCATTGAATCAGCTCCTTTGAAATGCCTAAATCAGCAAGGCAAAGTGACAGCACACAAGTCCAGGCAGTGGGACCAGGCAGACCAGGGAGGAGATGCAGGAGAAACATCTGAGCGGGATGACAGGCGTGGTGCTCATGGAAAATTTACAGCCTCAGGCTTGGGCTCTGGGCCCCCTTTTTATTACATTTTACACCGAGCAAGCTAGATTGAGTTACCATTGCGTTTTCATCTGCTCTATCAGGGCCGCTTTCAGATCCAAAGACCGCGGGGTTAGAAAGAGGGAGCCACGGAGATGTCGGTTCTGGCCGTCAGCAAATACATCAGATGTATAAATAAAGAGCAGGCGATATTTCATAAGCTTAGAATGGGATTTAGCTGTCCAGCAGAGGCCGGAAGAAAAGGAGCACAGCTAACATTTCCCCAGTCCCCAGGACTGTATAACTTAGATGAATCTCCACATTATTTTTTTTTGTCCCTGGATAATAGAGGCATTTCTAAGCGGTGTTTGTTGGCTTCTCCATCATCCTGCCTTTACCAGTGCAAAACTGCTGCTAGCAAAGCTGGCAGTGTGGAAGCAAACTTGGACAGTCAGATTTTAGTAGCTGATTTTCCAGAATAACAGTTGGAGCCCTGGAGTTTGGAAGAAGGATTAATTTGAGCTCAGGATTTCTCGCGGTGGTGTACGTTTTGTGCAAGTGAAGATGCATGAGAAGGAGAATGTACCCTAGAGCTACTCACAGGTGGATATGCCTCCTCCTAAGGTGCTCTAGCAGGATGAAATGGGACTTTAGTGGTTGTGTATGAACTTTTATGACTTCTTGCCTTCGAAAAACTGAAGATGGTGAATATTGGTAATTACGGACCAGTCAGAGGATCACAAAATATTGGGGATCTGAGTCGCTAAGTGTTAGGCTGCATGCAATGGGTGTGAGGAGATACAGCCTCAGCCAGAAAATATTGTCCAAAGGAGTTTTTATTAAAAAAAATTAATAAAAACATCACCTGGATGCTAGTTACACCATTGGCCATGGATTTTGGCCAAGCTCTGCCATAGATCTTGGGAGGGTGCAGATGTTTCTAGGGCACCTGCTGCAGTCTGAAGGGCCCAATGATGTGGGCTGCTACCCAAAAAACGGCAGAGCCAGTGTTCTTGGATTATGAACCCTCTCCTTGTGGTGATACATTTTTGCAGAAATCATGTCCTGATCCCCTAATGTCCTTCAATAGCTGGGATTTTTTGGCAGTGAAGGAAGGAAACTGGGCAGAAAGCATTTTTTCCCCTTGGGGGAATTCAGAGCTTCTGCTCCCATGTGCCATTACTTTGCATCAGGGTGAGTCCCAGGTTCAGTCCTAAGCCAGAGCAGCTCAACTGCCAGCAAATTCGCTCTCCTTCATTAGGCGACTTCATCCCAAACAGCAAAACCCTGCAAAATAGGGACAGAGCATTTCATGTGGACAAAACCAAAATGGTTCTTGATTACTCTATTTCTTTCCTCAGCTTTACTAGTGTTTCAAACAGTAACTACATGGGAAGAGACCCTAGCCTGTGAGAGCAGGCAGGAATCTCACAAGCACTAGTTTTGACCAAGTTTCTCACCACCCCACTTTTAGTAGGGATGTTTCTCAGAGCACAGGTTTATGGCAGTCCTGGCCCAGTCCATCAGCCTACAGCTGGGTCACTACATGAGTGCTAACTGGTTTTTGTTCTTCTCAACACCAAGCTGGAGGGAAATGGTGAATATACTGGATGATAAAGCTGCCCTTTTTGAGAGGTTTTCACAGGCTGGAGGCATGGGCTGATGAGGAAGCTCATGAAGTTCAGCAAAGGCAAACCCAAAATCTTGCATCTGGGAAGGATTTAGCCCTGTCACAGGGCAGGCTGGGGCCAACTTTTCTAGGCAGCTTTGCAGAAAAGGAGATTTTGGTGAACAACAAGATGAAAAGGAGCTGTCAGTGCATCCCTGCTGCAGAGATGAGCTGGGCTGTATGCACAGGGATATAGCCAGCAAGTCTGGGGCAGTGACTATTTCCCAAATAAAGAGGGCTGCACTTGAGTATCGTATTCAGTTTAGGGCTCTCCAAGCCAAGGAAAACGTTGTCATAGTGGAGTAAATCCAGTGCAGGCCACCAAGATGGGGTGGGGGGAATTCAGTGCATGTGATGTGCAGAACAGGCTGAGAAATGGGTCTCTTCAGCCTTGAGGAAAAGGCTAAGAGGAGATGTTATGCTATCTACAGTTGACAAGCTCTGCTCCAAACTGCATGGCAATAGGACAGGAGGCAGAAGACAGGTTGGAACATGATCAACCAATGTTAGAGATCAGGACAAAGTTTTCCGCCTTGCCTTGGGCAGAAGCTGGCAGGACAAGCTGCCATGTGTTGGAATGAAGACCTCCAGACTTCCCTTCTTAAGGTCTAGATCTGAACATTAAACTGCTTGCTACATCCAGCTGGCTGTAGTCACTCCTTTTCCAGTGGAGCAAAGGCTGGGGTTATGATGTTTCCTTTTATTTGCTTGGATGATTTCACACATGGCACTTCCCCCCGACCTCTCTCCTGCTCTGCCCCCCTCCTCTTCCAAGGCAGCACTGCTGCAAGCTTTGTTGTTCCCAGATGGCCTTCCCATCCCTTACCTTTTCTCCTAGAAAAAAGATTCCTCTTGCATCTCTTCACTTCTTCCCTCCACACACTCAGATTGCCCTTTACTCTCCCATTTCAGTTTCTCTTGCTGGCTTCCCATTCCCTTCCTGAGCCCGTGGACATGTTCATCAGACCTTTTAGAAGCAGGATAGAGTTTACAGTCTTCAGCTGAGCCTGTCTTGCCCTGACGTGCACAGGGTGGGAGATGTCTGAGGAGCTGGCAAGCCCACCCTAGAAGCATCGACAGTGAGAGCTGCGTGGAGCATCTATTCTCAAAGCTCCTGCAGGTGGGAGCTGCACAGCCCCATGGTGACGCCCACCTTGCTCAGCCAGGTTCTCCTGGGGTCTTGCCTAGTCTGGCTGGTCTCCCTGCTGATTAGCCCATCCTCTGATCTAAGTTTGGTTATATCACCAGATGCCAGTGCAGAACCCAAGGCATCCTCTCACTCATCTGCTCCCTCCCGAAGTCTTGTATTTAATCTCTGGCTTTCAGTTTTGAATTGCATTTGCTTGGGCTTGTCCTGGTTTGAGAGCACCAGGATAAAAGTTCTTTGAGGATGCCTGGACCAAGTGGCAATCACAATGGGGCAGGAGGGGTGGCTGTGCCTGTGGGGAGGAGAGAATGGGCCAGGTGACTCTAATGGACCAATCATGGTATTCCTTCCCATGGTGCTCAGTACATAAGGGCCCCTAAAAAGAGTCTTGGGGCTATTAGTGCTTGCTCTGCTGGAGGGTCTGCTGTCAGTTCTTTCTCCATTATCTCTCCATGTGCTGCTGGTCTTCCTGTTTTCACACTGCAGAGGAGCATCGTTTGATGGAACAGGTCGTCTTCCACTGCCCCTCACCCTAGGTGAGAGCAGCACATCTCCTTTTTTTTTGGACCATCATTGGGACTTTGTGCTCAAATCCTCCTAGTGTGCTGTCATGTCCTGTCTGGGACTTTTTTCCTGTTCGGGACCTTGTCATCTGGAAGGTGCAAGTCTTGTATTAATATAGACTTTTATATCTTTGAGCATATTTTTTTACTTGTATGTATCTGTATATAGTTTGATATCTTCATTTTTATTGTTGGTTTTGGGGGTTTTTTTTGGTTTTCATTTAACAGGTTCAAAGTCTCTCTCCCTGGTTCCCCTGTTACCTTCCCCTTGGAGGGCATTGGAGGAATCCCAGTCAAAGTTTAGTGGCCAGCCCAGCCTTGAACTTCCAACAGATTAATGGCCTGTACAGGGGACGAATGGGCAGTGTGAAAACAGCAGGCAGGAACCCCAGCAGCACAGGGAGAGATGATGGACATCTGATGGCAATCCTCCCAGCACAGCAGACATGAAAGGCCCCAGTGCTTTTCTTAGGATATCTTATATAGTGAGCACCATAGAGTCATAGAATTATCATCATAGAAGAATGAATCATAGAGTCATCATAGAATGGCCTAAGCTGGAAGGGACCTTAGAGATCATTTTAATCCAAACTCCCTGCCACCAGGGATGCCACCAGAAGAATGAATCATATGTGTTGGGCTGGAAGGGACCTTTAAAAGTCATCTAGCCCAGTCTTATGGGAAGGAATACCACGACTGGTCCATTTGGGTCATGTGAAGAACTTCCATCCTGGTGCTCTGCCCTCACCAGTAAAGGACACGTGGTGGTTGCAGCTGGTGTAGTAGAACTCCTAGGGCTCTTTTCTGACCGTCACTACACTTCCACAGACAGAGCTGAGTTTGGCATCCTGTAATCAGTCAAGTTTAATGTGGCTTCTCTACTTACAATTTGTCGTGACCTTATCAGAACATCTGCATCCTGGCCTCTTATTAAGCCCTTAGGAAAACCAGAAGTATCTAATGCCTGAATAGTTTTAAATTTGGAAGTACAGTGGGAGTAGGTGGAAGAAAATATATTCCCCTTCACGTAATCATCAGAGGAGGACAGTTCTGAACAATGACCAGATCGTCCTCACACCGATGATGACAGCAATTTCGAACTTATCGCACCCCAGCACTATATTAAGGCACTGAGATTACATTGTTATTCATTAGCACAACATCTGCTGAAAATCAGCATGGAGAAGGCTGGTGCGGGTGCTAAAAAGGTTTATGATGGGACAGAGAAAATACTGCCCTGCAAGAAGAATAATGTCTTTGCCCTCCTGGGTGTTGCTTGGTGCCGATGCCCTGCAGGAACCATAAACAGCTGCTTGCCTGGAGTTGGTGAGGACATTGGTTACTGAGACCAGCAGGTCCCAGGTCTGCCCAACCATGTGGCCTTGGGAGAGTCTCTTGGCTTTTTCTTGCCTGTTTCGAGTGGTCTATCATGGGCAAAGTTCCCTGCATGGCACGTCAAGTTTAGTGTACGTCACTACTGCACTTGCCATGACATAGGACAAAGATGTCATTTCCTATATTTTGAAGTTCTCAAGTATTTGTAAGCTGGTCAATATCAATGTATTCATACCAAAATACTTTGATTCGTAGCAAGCCCAGGCTGGGGTAGGAACTTTCTGCCATTTACCCTGCCTTGCATTGAGACCTACTCTGCCCTGGCTGCCCTGGAAGAGCCTCAGCTTTCTCGGTTTCTTCTGATAGATGGACCAAACTGTAGAAGTGACTTGCTGACTTGGTGCCCCACCTCACCTGGCCTGCTTAGGACCTAATCTCCATGGCCCTCCTTGGTTACAGCCTGGAGGAACACCTCGTTGGAGTGCATTTGCCTATCCTCATGTTTAGTGGCTGCAGCAGCATTAAGCAATTCTTTAGAACCACAGCTTGGATTTTTATGAGCGATTTAAGTTATCCAGAGCACAAGGAATCAGGAACAGTGGGGCTGCAAGGGTCTTTCATGGTCTTGTTGCTAAAAATGCAGAAAAGGCTCTGAACTGTGAAGATCTGGAACTGCAATGGTGGTGGATTTTCTTCTATCTTAAGTATGCAGTTCCAGAAGCTGTGCTGCACTTCTGAAGGTGATATCTGAGTCTCTCCAGTCATCACAATCCGTGGCAGCCCATGATTTGATTTCATATAGCATATGGATGGTTTGAGGGGATGAAGAGCTTCACTGTCAGGTGTTGTGTTGATGTGTGGCTTTGCACAACAGTTCAGAAATGCAGTTCAACCTTCTTCAAGCTGCCCTGCTTCTACTCAGAAATCACTGACGCTGACCTGCAGAGCCTCAGCTCAAGAAGCTTTCAAAGGACCAGTTTAGCATCTAGTGCGAACCATTCATCAGGGCTCCTGTCTTCACTTTAACTTGCTCCTTTTTGAGTTGCCCTAACTCAGTTATGATGAAATTCAGAGGAACTGCTCCTGACAAATGAGCCTTTCTCTAGTGGGTTCCATCTTTAAACCGTTAACACATGCTTAAATATTGTCAGAACTTAAAATGAGAGCGTTTAAGTTCTCAGAGATCCTTCATGATCAAAGGCAGCTGCTGGCACGCAGGGGATCACTGCTACCCAGTAGTGTAGCGTGAGGTTATCCTTGCTCTGACCATCAACCCCAAGTATGTTAAGGGAGTTAGAGGACAGATGGCTATTGCCCTTGAAAAGTAGCTTGAGGTTATAAATGCAGGGGTGGATAAATCTTTACAGGCAGAAGAGGATAGTGATGGAGATGCAGAGTGGACAATGGTGACTTAAGGCTTCTCCAGGTTTCACAGATGGCTCTAGGACCTTTGAGTTTCAAGGAGAAGCCTTACAACAAGAACAAAGGTTTTATGCAACTCCTCTTGCAGGTCAGATGCCTGACAGCCCTACAGCAACTACCAACTAGCCCTGTCCTCCAAAGAAAAACCCCCAGGAGATTTCCTTTCCACTCCTCCCAAACTTTCCAGCACCAGTTTTCCCTGGTGCTTCAGTGACAAGTCTCTCTGGAGGGCACCAAGAACTCTGATGGCAAATACTCATTAATTGATTCACTGGGACCACAGAAGCATCCAATCCAATTAGAGATAAATAATGTATGCCATTGAACGCTGAGATTGGGACACTATTGATCAAGGGCAAGAAAGAGGACGACAGCTGTTCCTGTTGTTGACGTTATGGAACCTGAACTGAGATGATGATCCTTCAGCAGTGGCTGTGAGTGGCAGGGGCCACCAGCCTGAGATGAACCATCTGAGGTCTCCACACACCACAGAGGTAAATATTTGTATTCTCTAATCCTCTGACCTTGCCAAAGGCCTTGAAACCCAGAGAGCTCCAGAAGGTTTTAAAGGATACCCACCTCAGCTACAACACAGGTTTTGAAAGGTAAAAACAGGAGGCAGATTTTTAACATGGGACCTCACAAGCCAACCACCTTGGTCTTCAAATAGCCATTAGTCACTCTACTAAGCCCATGTCCTGTAGAAAAATGAAATACCTACTGTAGCTCAGACCAGTCCACAATGTGCATGTCTGATGCAAACGGTTACAGAGTGTCTTAAGGAGACAGAAAAAGCTGGTGCTTCCTAACTTGGCTTTAATTCCCAAATTTTGCTGATCATAAAGCAGCTGATGGAGAAGGGCAGTGCTTTGGTATGCAAAAATCCTGCTTTTGCTTTAATCCTAGAGCAAATATATCCTTACATCCTGAAAAGAGGAAAGTTTTTATGAAGAAGAGACTCACGGATTTTAATCCTAAAGCAAATAGAACTTTTTACACCAAAGGCAAATAAATTCTTTGCTATATAAGAATCCTAATTCTGCTTAAATTCTCAACCTTTGCTCTATACGTAGGGCTGCAGGAAGAAGAAAGTGATTTTGTTTAGACATATGAAAAGAAAGGGAAGGGAGGAAAAAAGCACAGTTCTCCCTGCGACTTTTCCAGGCCGATCAGGAGAAGATGGCCTCACAGACTCACAGGATGGCTTGGGTTGAAAAGAACCTTTGAAAGCTCACCCAGTCCACTTTTGGGCCGTGACATCTTTCACTAGGCCAGAGAGAGAGGGAAAACATTTCTACATTGACATTCTGGGAACACTGGTTGCTTTTTTTGGAAGTTTTTATTGGCCAAACTTGAGAAGGACTAATGAAGCAGTGAGAAGGGGCCTTAGTGCTGCCGGGCA
>NW_009737173.1:0-10037 GCF_000703405.1 Apaloderma vittatum
TCTGCTCCTGCCCTGGGTGGTTCTTCACTCTCCCAGACCCAGTAAACACCCGCTGTGATCTGGGTGATGTGGTTCGAGTGGTTGCCAGTGAAGACAGAGGCAAAAACACTGTTGAATATTTCAGCCGTCTCCATGTCCTCAGTAACCAGGTCACCTGCATCCTTCCGGAGAGGCCCCACACTCTCTCTCATTTTTTTTTTTTTCTCATACGTACCTGTAAAATCCTTTTCTGATATTTCTAATATCGCTGGCCAGATTTGACTCTGTCAGGGCCTTAGCTTTTCTAACCTGGTCTCTGATTACACGAGCAACTTCCTTGTAATTATCCCAGGTTACCAGTCCCTGCTTTCATGCTTTGTGTGCTCCCCTTTTGTATTTGGTTTTAGTCAGGAGTTCTTTATTTATCCATATAGGTCTCCTGGTGTTTTTGCCTGATTTCTTCCTTTTAGGGATGCAATGTCTTTGAGCTTGGAGGAAATGATCCTTGAAAGTCAATCAGCTTTCTTGGGCTCCCAGTCCCTCCAGGGATTTATCCCATGGCACACTACCAAGGAGGTTCCGGAAGAGGTGAAAGTCAGCTCTTCTGAAATCAAGGGTATCAAGCTTGCTAATCCTTTTAGCTGTCCTTAGGATCTCAAACTCCACTATCTCATGGTCACTGCAGCCATGGCTACCCACAAGTTTAACATTACCCACCAGTCCTTCGCTATTGATGAGAATGAGGTCTTACATGGCACCTCTCCTCACTGGTTCCTCTATCACTTGGAGAAGGAAGTTGTCATCGACGCCTTCCAGGAATCGCCTGGATTGCTTGTTCCCTGCCGTGATTTTTTTCACAACTGATGTTGGAGTGGTTAAAATCCGCCATGGCTTGTGAATGAGCAGCAACTCCTATCTGCCTATGAAGGGCCTCATCCACTTGGTCCTCCTGATTGGGTGGCCTGTATCACACTCCCACTGTAAAGTCTCCTGCCCTTCCTTTCACCCTGGTCCACAGGCACTCAGGTCTTTCGTCATCACTTGCCAGGTGGAGCTCCATGCATTCTAGCTGTTCTCTGACACAGAGGGCAATACCCCCTCCTCACTACCCCTGCCTGTCCTTCCTGAACAGTTTATACCCCTCTAGTCCAACACACCAATCGCAAGAGTCGTTCCACCATGTCTCTCTGATGCCGATCAGGTCGTAGCACTGCAGACTCACAAGCATCTCCAGCTCCTCTTGTTTATTGCCCACGTTGCAGGCATTCATATAAAGGCATCTGAGTTAGGCCCCTGATAAGGTACCTGGAGCCCTCAATG
This sequence comes from Apaloderma vittatum, assembly GCF_000703405.1. Taxonomy (NCBI): domain Eukaryota; kingdom Metazoa; phylum Chordata; class Aves; order Trogoniformes; family Trogonidae; genus Apaloderma; species Apaloderma vittatum. Next base: position 1,300 of record NW_009737173.1, read on the forward strand.
AAGTACTTCATCTGTGCTAGTGACTCTGCTTCTGATGTCACTATGTGTATCCCAGGGACATTTCCATTTGATCTGGTTGTATCTCCTTCCCCCTTCATATCTAGTTTAAGGAACGTTCTGTGAGTCCCACCAGCTCATGACCGAGGATCCTTTTTCCCATTTGAGTCATCTGAATCCCATCTGATTTTGGTAGACCAGGTGCCATGTAGATCTCCCCATGATTAAAAAATCCAAAGCTAGAGCGTTGGCACCACCCTTTTAGCCAAGTATTACTCTGCTGCACTTAGTAGAACCTTCCACTATTTCTCCTCGTAATTGAAGGAACGGAGGCAAACACAACCCGTGCACCTGATCCTTCAAGCATCTGTCCCAGTGCCTTAAAGGCCCTTTTGATTGCTTCTGGCCGTCTCTCTACTATCTCATCATTACCAATCTGCATAACCAGAAGTGGGTAATAATCAGCGGGATTAACTGGACCTGGAAGCTTCTTAATAATATCCGTTTAACCAGACCTGGAAGCTTCTAAATAATATCCTTAACCCAGGCCCCAGGGAGGCAGGAGAATTCCCTGTGGGTTGGATCCTGGTGGCAGATCGGGCCCTCTGTTCCCCTCAGAAGGGAGTGTCCCATAACAATTACCCTCTTCTTCTTGGACGAAGAAGGCCTAATGCGTGTGGCTGACTGATTCACCCTTGACAGCCCTATGGATGAACCTCCACCTGTCTCTTCCTTTACCTGGCTCTCATTGTCTAGAGCCCCGTACCTCTTTTGCAAGGGCAAATGGGTAGGTGAAGGAGGTCAGGCAGGGATTTTCCTTCCTCTCCTGGCATGCACTCCTCCCCTCCTCCCCTGCTTCCACTCCTCCCCATCCTTTAGACCCATCCTTTTGCCTGAGGGCCAGAGGGGAGGGGATTTTCTGCTTCTTGTGGAGCTTGCTGCTTATGATTCAGGAAGTGGCTTCATCAGTCTATTTCTCTCTCAGACTCACTTATACTCCTCAGCCTTTCTACTTCATCCTTCAGCTCAGCCATCAGGCTGAGCAGATTGTTCACCTGGTCACATCTGACAAAGGTGTCGTCTCCGCTACCCTCCATTGCAAGTGTCAGGCTCTGGCACTCTCTGCAGCCTGAGGCCTGAATTTACATAAACTAAAAATCCAGGTTTCTATCATATAAATTACTTTAAGGTGTACCTACATGTACAGAAGAACTTAGAGGCATTACATTTTCCAGTTTCACAGATACACTGCAATATCACTATACCATCGTTTCAGAACTTAGGATGTTAACTGTTGGTTTAAACCTCACAATTGGATGGTAAAACAACGTGTATTTTTACTTTCAAAATTCAGTTATTAAAAAGAGAAAAGATATATTGGGAGTTTTGAAAAATTACTTTTCTTAGTGAAAAGATGCTTATATTTCATTTAATCAGAAAACATTATAAAGAGATTATATTACTGTGAAGACACTCTGAAAGATCACCTCCTTTGGATCAATGAAATAGAAAAAATTGAATTAAAAAAAATGGTTTTTGTTAACATCCAAATAGACTTATCTAATGTAGCTATCAAACTGCTAAGGCCAAAAGAAACTTCTAGAGATCTTATCTTTGAAAGGTCAGATTTTTTTTTCCCCTGTACTTAAATGAAATCATAAACTACAACTACACTTATAAAATAAGTGTAAAAGTCTACTGTTAACATTTAAATATAGTCTCTGGATGAGTTTAACATGAGAAAAGAACACCTTAAACTACCGCATTGTGAAGACCAATTCAGAAAATAACCAGTTTATAATAAGCTATGAATATATAACCATACCACCAAGGTAAAATGCCAATGTGTGGAACTAACTGAAGACTTTGTTAATTTAATGTATGAGTCAGTACACAGCTTCAAGTCCTGAAGCAGTTTCACTGAAAGCAGTCAGACTCCTATGGGTCTAAAGTTAAATGGTTCCTTAATGGACCAAATCAGGACTAAAGTAGGTCAGTGAGCCGAATTCACAGCAATTCATCCTGCTTTACAATATCTAACCACAAGCCTGATAGCAAGCACAAATCTTTAAACTCTTTTTTTCCCTCCATTTTATTTTTCTTTTCTGTTCCAAAGTTAAGTAATGAACTGAGCAAAGGAACAGTGACATATGAATTTCATAACAAAGACTTATTAGGGAAACATTTCCATGTTTTCTTTTTCCCCAAAATGTTCAATCAGCTGGATAACTTACAGAAACTAGTATTAAATCACAATCAGAATTATATACAGAAATGATGACTAACACAAACTACAGTGGCTCTGTGTGGTCCTAACAGATTTATCTGGTGTTACAGACTGGCAGCGAGAACTAGAAGACTGCTATTTTTTCATCTCCAGGATTGCGCTTCCTGGCCCTCGATGTTTGGCACTGCATATGTTGCAGAACTGGACTGGAGATACCTAGAAATTAAAAAGAAAACAAGAATTTCTCAGTGAAATGTAGCTATGTTAGAATGTGGGAAAGTGAATCAAAAGTGCTGATGCCTTTCTCAACATTACTGATCACAGTTAGGCTGTTCCCCATGACCACAGTCATGGATAGGTGTAGGAAGGCGATATAGAAAAACATAACAAAGTGGACTCTTCTGGAGTCAGAGGGCAGGACATCTTACTGCTCACTCCAAGTGCACAACCACCACCTTTCAGGAGAGGAAGGTAAAATTTCCTCCACAACAAAAATTGGAAAATAAGAGTCAAAAGTATCACTGAGTATCTTCATTGATAGAGAGCAGAGTAAGTCACTCAATCAGCTTCACTGACCACTGGATGTCTTACTCACAGCTCTGTCTTTGGATAGTGCTCTACAGATTTGAGAATATGGCCCAAATAATGTCTGTTTGATATTAAATATGTGTTTAGCTCTGTGCAATATTTTATGCCATCATTACTTTCCTTTCAGTATGCCACCAGTAACCAAATACGTGTACCACCTGATTACCTAAAGCCAGTACTACAGCAGTGAAGAATTTGTCTCAGGTATATGCAGGTGCCTGTGTATTCATATGTACTATAGAATATATATCATGTAATACTCATGTTACATTTTTAAAAAAATCTCAACAGACAAGCCACCTGTTCCAGAAAACTGAGAACACTAGATAAATTTTATATTGCTTCTCAAATAATAAAATGTGGTAAATTTTGTTTGAATTAGTAACTACTACTTGTTAGGCTTTCTCATGAAAACTATCTAATTCATTAAGATTTTCAGAACATGTTTAAATATACATGCTGTGCCATACGGCTACAAGAACTTTGCAGATTAAGTGATTCGCTACAGCTACTGTTCACTAGATGTTCATTTTCAGAGACAGATACAGAATTAGAAAAGCTTAAATTCCATTTTCCTTGTGATTCTGTTACTGTTCTGATGCTTTCATTCCTAAAATGTTTTCGCTGGAAGGAAAATAAAAAGAAGAAAAAATTCCCTGATGAGGAAAAATACATTCTAAGCATAAAGATGACTAAAAAGATATTTAAATATTCACTCTGAAATAAGTACTTCTTTTTTCGTTCAGATCAAAATGCTTAATACAGTTCACTTCAGAAAATATATTTACTTTTGTCTTCAGTTACACATATCTGAAATGAGAGCTGAAATGAAAAAGAATTAATAAGATCAAACAGGTCATATTCCGTGTATGTCTCAAAGCTGTATTTCATATTCAGATTGCAGAAAGTAAGAAAATAAGTTTTCAAACAGCAGCAATTTTTTTCTAAATTGATGAACTTTGGTGTCAGTGGCTCTAAACTCCTTTTCCTTAGTCACATACTACCATGGAGTATCATCACAAATAATTACTGTAACCATAGTGTAATTTCTGACAGACTTCCTCCACAGCTGATAAATGGAAATTGTCATTTTATCTTTGGCAAAGGTGTCAGAGAGATTAAGCTAGTTTCTTACTGTGTTAGATACTGGGAGACACTCTTTGTGAAACATATGTCTGCAGTGGAACACTACCACGTTGAAGGACTTGGATACATCTGGGAAAGAGAAAAGTAAATTTATTACAACAGGGTAATGAAACAAATGATTCAGTGCCTACAGCAGTATATGCCTGCACTCTATTATACACATAGAAACATCAGGTAACACCTCTCAAATTAATTTCCAAATTATTCTGGGTTATTTATAGAAATCGTGGTTTCTATAAACACATTACCATGTGTCCTGGCAATAGACTTACAAGACAATTTTATTCAGGGGCTCAAACACTGCATATCTTTTCACTAGAATATTTTCATGCTAAATTTAGGGATGGAGAAGAATAAATTACCACCAAATTATTCAGCCATTTTAAAGAAAAGTTAGCAAAATAATTCCTGTGTTAGTGCAGGGAGAACCAGAACATTAAACTGTTCTAGCACCTACACTGCATGCCATGATCCCAAAATTTGGCAAGAAGCTGCCTAAGTGCACGATGTGCCTGCATTCATAATACAGTGAGTTTAATTATTTATTGAAATGAAAAATGGTAGAAACAAGACAAAAAATCCTGTAAGCGATTCTATTGGGACATGCACACTCAGTTTAAAAAAAAAAAGGCCCCTATATGTATACTTTGTCTTACCTATTCTTGTTTGAAGATGCCATGACAGGTATTCTCCTAGTAAAACCTATTTCTTCTGAAGATGACAAACTACCATATTGGTATTTCTGAACTACAGCTGCCTTCCAGAATGTACATGTTCAAAATAATTTCCTGAATTTCTAGTTTCAAAACTAACTTTAGAAGATGTTTTAAAACTACAGTCTGTTATAAGCCATTTCAAATATGAAAGCAGTGACTGAAGCCAAGAGTTTTCCACCATTTGGACAAAAAACTATATTCCACAAAACTTTACAATCTAACATCCTCAGTCCAAATTGTTCAACAGAGTTGGACAAGACTTGATGGCAACCACTTAGTTTTGTGGTTCTATAGTCACAGAATGTCAGAGGTTGGAAGGGACCTCTAGAGATCATCTAGTCCAACCTCTCTGCCAGAGCAGGATCCCCTGGGGCAGGTCACACAGGAGCGTGGCCAGGTGGGTTTGGAAAGTCTCCAGAGGAGGAGACTCCACAATCTATATGTGCAGCCTGTTCCAGTGCTCTCTTTGAGAATACATGTGTTGGTGGAATTAAAATTTGCCTTGCATTCCATGTATTTCAAAAGAGAAAATACGGAAGTCAAAGACGAATGAGAAAGAAAATATGTGTTTACTTCAACAAAATAAGTTCATATAAGATTCCACTCCCACATGTGAATTCATAAGCAAGCTTTGCACAGGAGACTGAATTTTATACAGTGATTACCAAGGGAGACTACTACACATTTCTATGAATAAAAGCAAACAGTAGTTCCTCTACAAATAATTGAAGAAAAAAAGGACAAGCTTTTTCTCTTCTAGGAAAACATCCTACCTGAAGGAAGTATTGGTGACAGGCATGATTCACAGATATTCTCCTCTGGAAATACAAAACAAAGCAAACTTGTAACAGCTTTGTTAACAAACTCCATGTTTACTTTTTTGTAAAGCAGGCATGAACATACTGCTATTGTAAAAATATGGCTTGGTCTTAAAGTACTTCCTTAGGATGCCTAAGAGAGCGTATTAAAAACTGATGAGCAACATTGAAGCAGCATTTCTATTAACAGCACGAGAAATGTTTAGTTATTCTGATGCTGTTGACAGCAGAGCTGCAGGAGTGAGGCTGTTTATGATCAGCACTGCGGAGGCACAAGGTAAACTGAAAAAAGAGGAGGAAGGGATGGGTGTCTAGTATCTCTGCAGCATTTTATAGCAGAAGCTCTGATCCTCTGTCCTGCCAACTCTTGCCTCTTGGTATTCACACTCAGCTGGTGTGAATTACAGCACTGTTCACATCCATTAGCACCTTGCAAAATATTTTCAACTATTTCTGAAAAATACTATTGCAGCTTTTGCTTTGGTTGCGGATTATTATCATCTGACTATCCATGTGGGCCCTGAACAGCATTTTTCACCTCTATAGACAGACTGCAGGACACAATACCTTACTGGCTATGCACAGATTGATCAAGACAAAAAGTTGCATACTGAGTCTTGTAGTTTTTGAGATACAAGTAGTTTTATTGCAAAGGGAAAGCAGCTAGTATCCCACTACTCTCTACAAATAAGGTACAATCCTCAGGCTTCCGGGCAGCTTTCAAAGCAGATACTCATGTGCCTTAAGTCTATAAATCAAGTAAAATATTTCAAAACCTTGAAAGTCACCATGCTTTCTGTGTACTCACCATCTACTAGAACACCCTTCATCTGAGTTCGGTGCATTTTCTTCAGCAAAGAGAGAGAATCAGCAACAAGTATCTTTTTGCAACCTTCCCGCAGCAAGATCTGTTGGTGTAAAGAACACAAAATACGGCTACTGAACAGATGGGCATATCAACTCTTTTGGCAAGTCTCCACTGAGTTTCTGCTGCCAAAGAGAGAGCAAAGGATGTTTAAGACTTTTCAAGCTATTATAAAGGAGGGAAAGGAGGAACGTTCTGCTACCACCACATCTACCTAAATGAGAAACTCACCTTACAAAACCTATTGCAAAAAATCAAAATTCACAAACTCTAGACGTACCGCATCTAAACAAACTTCTTTTACATTTTAAAACTGAGGGGGGGGGAAGTCTTAGAATACCAACATCTTTTGAAGTTTTTTCTAACAGCTGTCATACAAAGGGTGAGAAATTAGACATTTCTTTCTGAAATGAAGGAGGTATTTAAATCTCTTCCAACACCACAAACATTTCCTAACTTTCACTCAGGTATAGATCAAAGACGAAAAGACACCTATTTTATACATTTGGAAAGTATAACAGGCTTATAACTAATTCATAAGTGCCTTCTCTGTGAGATGTACGATACAATGCTTCAGAAACTTGAAGTATGATTATATGGCTTATTTTAAGAAAGGCTTCTGCATTCTGCATTCATAAGTTAAGACGGCTGTGTAACCAGATATCACAGTCTTAAAACATGCATAAACCATTTCATATTCTTTTTTCAATTTAACTTCCAGGGAACTGAATATAAAAGGCAAATACAAAGTTCAATAGTACATTTGAGAACAATGATCTCTGATAAGATCAAACTGTTGTACAACTGATGAATTTCAATCCAAAGAAGCTGTATAAAACCAACATCAATAACAGTGAATTCAATGTATAAAATTAATAGTTGGAATTTTGCATAGCAAAACCAGTAAATACTGATTTTGCTACAACTCTCAAAATAATAGAGCATTACTACCCAAATTATGTTGGCTAAGGGAGTGTTTAAAAATAATTTAACTGGTAAATTCCTAAAGAGAACAGAGCTTCTGTATTAGTCTCTGAGAAGCAATGTTTGCATGTGGAAACCGAATTAAAGTAACACTGACAACAAATTTTCAACTGCACAGAAATAAAGTTGATTTTTTATTCTGCGTCTTTGAAAACACTTTTAAATAGAAGCACTAAATATGAAAATTACTGAACTCAGTTGGGTTAGCTTGCCATAGATTTGAATGGTATTTAGTTATGTTGAAAACACTGACTTAGTTGCCACTAAATAAAACATGTGATAGGAATGTGTCTTTTCTAATAAATAAGGAGGTGTCTCAAGGCAACATATCCTCAGGTCTATTTTATCTATAAATTTATAGCACCAAAGAGACAGATTTCAGGAGTTAAATATAACATATAATAAAAAAAATTTAGACTACAATTTACCTGATAAATACTTTTGTTAAAATTCAGATATCCATAATTTTGTCTTGGTTGCCTATATCCCTCATAACTTTCTTGTCTATGAATGTTACTGTATATAAACACTAAAATCAGCATTATTTCAGCAGTAAATAGTAAATTGCAAAGGAGGCCACAATTTAAAATGATCTCTAAGGTCCCTTCCAGCCTAGGCCATTCTATGATTCTATGAATTAAATCATAAAATGGCACAGCTCTAATACCTTTTGGGGAGCCAATGTTAGGAAAAGGTTAGCACAGTTTTTGTGCAATGACTTGCAAGACAAGCAACAGGTCCTAATGTTACCTGTGTAACTCCTTTCTGGATCTGGGCACAAGATTTTCTTTTTTACTTTTCAAAATGGGAGCGATAAAAAGCTTACATGCATAGAGAGCCTGAGATCCAAAGAAATTACAGAAAGTCCTAGTCACTGAAATGTGAATCTCTGTATGAGTTCAAAATGTCTGGTGTGTTAGGTGATACAAATCAGGAAGTTTTTACCAAAATCCAGAGAGTTGTGCTAGGCCAGACTTCTCATTGTGAACCTACATAACATGATGCAAAGATGTGACCAGGCATCATACAAACCAAAGGCTAGCTTTAATACAGCTAATGAGGCAGCAGCAATGATGAAGCTAGGGCAGAATAGGCCTCAGTATGAGAGGCCACTTAAACATTTACTGGAAGTCCCATCCATGTCCTGAAGCACATGTTGAATGCAGTGTCACAGAGAACAGAAGTCTGGGCCTCCTTTGGTAGCATGGAGATTTAAAGCACACAATGCAACTCTCTCTGCTGTTACTTTCAGGAACATTGAAGGGTACAATTCTTTTAAGTTCTCACTGCACATATCTGTATAATTACAATGGTTAAGAACTTCCAGAATTCAATGAACAGTCCTCTTTTTAAAATGCATCGACATCAGAGAACCTGAAGGTGCACAAGTCCATGGG
>NW_009737174.1:0-509 GCF_000703405.1 Apaloderma vittatum
CTGGCACTGGGATGCAGAAAGGCTCTGGCTGCTACTCATTCCTACAGTGACCAAGGCCACAGCTGGCTCTTGTGTGCCACGCCGGGGGTGCCGGGTAGTGAGAGGGGTCACAAGGAAGAAAAAGGCTGCACCTCCAGGGGGTAATAGACAGGACAGGTGACCAAGGAGAGTATTCCATCCCATATACCTCATATTTAGTATAAATTGAGTGATCACGAGAGTTTCTCCCTTCTTTGCCCCTTTTCTGCCAGGGCCAGTGTTCAGGGAGGACTCCATCTGACCTCCTGCTTTTGATCCGGATCCTGAGTTCCCGAATCCAGCTCCCTGTATCCAGCTCCTGCTGCCGCTGAGCCTGGGGTTTCCCCAGGGCCTCCTGTTCTGCAGCATCAGTGGGGATTGATAGCGGGGGAGGGAGTCGGGGTTGATATGGGGCTATTATATATAGTTGTATATAGTTCTTTACTTTAATCCTTCCACTATTATTTCTATTATTGTTTAATTAAAGTTGT
>NW_009737174.1:593-1445 GCF_000703405.1 Apaloderma vittatum
GCCATGTTAGCGCCCAGCCCAGCCCTAACCCTCGACAGCGCACAACTCGACTGCTCAACTCAATGCAGCAACAGCTCTTCCCTGACTGCCCTACAATTCTACATCAGCAAAACCCAGAAGGGAAGATGTAAATCAAACAGCTAGTATTCTAATCAGCATTCTCATTGACGAATTACTGCAATAATCTTTAACTTCCTCAATTTTACAGCCCTCCTCACAAGAGAAGGAAAAAAAAACCATTCTTACGTACTCTTTTCTGTTTCTCCATTCCTCATCTTCTTCCATGTCTTCTCTCTCCACCTATAAACCAGCCCTGGACTGAAGGAGAGACTCGACGTGAAGGTGACGAGGGAGCTTCAACCAGAGCCTCAATTTTTTTTGAGATCCCCCCCTCATTCCTCCCCCAACTTTTTGAAAGATTTTCAGCATGTCTGCAGCGTAGGACGCTTAGCTTGAATTAGGTGCAAAGGATAAGAAATCCTCCAGTACAGGACTCTGCAAATGCCACAAATGCATTTGGAAGGACTTTCCCCCATAACCTCTCTGTAGACAGATTATTCAGAATGTTTTCTGGAGTTGAAGAAGGACCCCAGCAATCCACCCGAAATATACTTTGGGGCTGCCTGGACATCATTCCCAGGGACGTGCTGGAAGAGCAGTGGCCTGGGCAGAGCCAGCGGGGCTCTCCCCAGGGCCCACGGTGCCAGATGGGCTCAAGTCCCTCTGGCATCAGCCCTGGCCGCGGGACTGAGCAGAGGGGAGGATCCGTGGCCAGCACACTTTCAGTGCCCTTCCTCCAGTTTCTGCACCCATCCCTCTACTTGTTGCGATTTCTAAAGGGAAGGTCGCAAA
>NW_009737175.1:0-718 GCF_000703405.1 Apaloderma vittatum
ATGAGGTCCCCACTGTCCCACAGCCTGCAGCAGGAAAGGGAGGTGACAGGAGCGCAGTGAGAGGGGGGCAACATGCTAGGAGGAGACCCCAGAAGCTGTAGAGATTCACTTGAGCCTCTCTGGGCTGTAGAACAGAAAAAGCAGATGCTCAAAACGGGCACCTCTAGCTCACTGCTCCCTCAACCTGTTCCTGCAGTGCCCAAACCAGCCAGGGCAACGCACTTGGACCCCAGCGCCTCAGAACCCAGAGCGCCAGCGCGCAGCTGCAGAAGGGGAAACAGCTGGCCCAAGGTGCTAGAGGAGTCAGTGGATGGGGAGGTTTATGGTTGCGCATCAGGGTGGACACCTTCTCCTGGCTCTCATGCTCCTCTTGCCCTGAAGGACCAATGATCTCCACCATGTGCCAGTGAACCCAGTACGTACAGCCCAGGGCTTGCCAGTACACCTGAGGAGGAGAGCCCCACGCACATCCAGCTGAGGAAAGGCGAGATCAACCCCGCTGCTCCCACGCAGGGCTGCGCCTCCTACAGCACCACGGAGCAGAGAGATCCCTTGACCCTCCCTGCCCTCCCAGCCGAGGATACCTGCACAGGCGGCATGCGGTTGTTGCTCTGGCGAAAGTCACCCTCGTCACCCGCGCTGACCTGCTCATAGTCCTCCAGCATGCGCACCCGCATGCCGCGCACCAGGTTTGCCTGCAGGTACTCCACGTAGCTGC
>NW_009737176.1:0-350 GCF_000703405.1 Apaloderma vittatum
ACTTTTCTAGTCAGGTCCGCAAGCTCAGAGGCATGTTCGAGCTGATTCGCTTTGGATTTCCGAGCTTAAGTGAAGCTTGTTCGCATCTTACTGGGCAAACTTTACTGATTTCCCCAAGGTATTGTCATAAATGACACTGATTACTCGTTTACTGATTACTAGTTACTGGTCACTAGTTTGAGTAGTAAATTTAAAAAACCCCCAAAAGATACGTTTTCAGAAAATCAAATAATTCTAGTTGTCTGTATCTTTTAGAAAAAAAAAAGTTTTTCCCTTCCTATCTCCAGTTGAAAAGGGCCACTGCTGGAACCAGTAAGAAGTTTTCAGAAAGATTACCCAGATTAGAATAT
>NW_009737176.1:372-15006 GCF_000703405.1 Apaloderma vittatum
TGGAAAGGGAATGATGAAAGCTCAGATTATCTCCCTAAAAGCTACAGTCAAAGTAAGTTATAAATCTCCTGTCAAACGTTCATGGAAAGGAGGACCTAGATATCCATTCTTCCTGTCTATCTTGAAATAGTCTTTTACGATGGGAAGACTTGTTTCTTGAATGTTCATATTATTTTATTTTATTTTATTTTATTTTATTTTATTTATTTTCTGGGAATGATAGAAAAAGCTTAGGGGCCTGATTCTTAGATCCCTTAGCTGACCAAGATGAATGTGAAAACAGAAAATGAAAACTGACTAGCTATGTGTAGGTGAAGAGAATACAAGATCCTTGTTGTTTCCCCAGTGTTACTGACCTTGTCATGCCATGCCCAGCAGGTAGTCTGTGAAAGCTCCATGAACTGATTTTTATTTGGCTGATACTATTTTTGTATTTAAATTCGGGGACTCTCCTTAGTGTAAACATACAGCTTTTGGCTTGATTTTTGAGACCCAGAGAATGGGTCTCAACAAAGGACTGAATCATACATCATGAATAAGACACTTGCTGGGCTTTTTCTTGTTTGTTTTGCTAGAAGATTTCAAACAAAATGTGACAGTGATTTTAAAACTAAGGAAGACTTTGCAACTTCAGAAATAGGAAGCTGTACTTTAAGGCTGCACTGAGGCTGCAAAAACACAGCACAGGAGTTGAGAAGATAGTGAATATATTCCATGGCCTGAAGGCAGGGCTGACACTAAACCTTCTACACTTCTCTTTGGCTGTGAGCCTCCTGAGTAGAAGCCTATCTCTGTGTCATATGAAGATTTGGAAAACATAAGCAGAAATTCATATGGACAATGTGAGCAGGACTGGGACTTTTTTTGTGATATTCTAATAAAGGCGAACAATGCTAAACCATATAGTATCTGGTATGCTCTCCAGTACAACATCATCATGGTTATCCTGTTCTCTGTTAGGCACAGGAAAATTTTCAGTAATATAGGAAGCTTTATATACCAAAAAAAGTCCGTCAATATGTTTAGAAAGTGCACATTTACAAAAACATGGCCAGATTGCAATTTTGTTTTCCCTCTGGAAGTTGGATAATTTCAGTCAAAAATTGTCAAGCCTTTCTGAGACGTTCATGTTAAAGTTGTGAGGGCCATATAAGTACTGAGATGTCAAGAAATATTAAACAATCTGCTGCAAACGGCTCTGCTTTTTCTGCGTAGTTCATTAATGTGCACTCGCAGATGACCTTAGTGTTGCTGGTGGCACCCTTTCAGATCCTGTTTAAAACAACTGCTGAATGACTCACTGTTTTAGGAACATGGAAAGTTTCCCAGAGTGCATTTATGCTCTGCTGCCTTAGTCTTCAGGAGATGGAGCCGATCAAGAAAGCTATTAGAGATGACTGAATGTACGGGTGGACTATTCTCCACTGCTTTGGAAACGCTGCTGATGATTTTGAAAATAAATAAATAAAGAAAATCCCCACACTGTTGGCCGTGCCTGGTAGGAAGCAAATACAGGTTGGTTTTGTGTCGCTGATGATGTATCTTCAGAGAATTACACATGCCAGTTGCTTGACTTCAAGGAAAATTTTCACAGTGAAGTGATGACACAAATGTAGTCTTGATCTAAAATAATTTTCCTTTTTTCCAGTACTTCTGTTCTTCTTTGCTACTTTAGACACGGCACTAGGCCTTACAATTCAGATCTGAATTAAAATGTAGGTTTTTCACACAGATTGTTTTCAAAACTGGCATCTTCTAGGGGGCTGGTTAGCTCAGTCAGTTAGAGCATGGGCTGATAAAACCAAGGTCGCGGGTTTGATTCCCATTTGGTCCCCATGTGTTGCCTGATCTAGTTGAGAGGCGTCCCTGCCCGTGACAGGGAGGTTGGATTAAAGGATCTCTAAGGTCCCTTCCAGCCTAGGCCATTCTATGATTCTTCCCCCAACCAGGCTCTTTTCTTCCATTTATTCCTTCAGTGGAATTTATAAGCCCATGTTTTTGCCATGGCATGCTGTCCCTGTGGAAATTATCACGGTGTCATGAACCTGACGTTATGACTTCATATTCAGAGGAAGTAGAGACAGCCAAGAAGCAAACAGAAGCTTTCTGACTAGACAATTGCCTTGGAGACAGAGGAGTGACATTTGAACTGAAGATACAGATTCTGAATTCTAAATTTCCCAGGGCTGGAAAGAGGGAAACTCAGGATGTGGTCCACAGGTCTGTTCCTGGCACAGTCCTGAAGGTGATGGATATGGCAGGCCACATCACTCTTGTCTATTGTATACAAGTTTCTTTAGAGGAAAAAAAAAAGAAGTTAAACAAATATCAGTGGTATCTGTGATTAATGGGATGTGATTTCTTACTTGAATTGCCATTTTGTTTTGTAGATTTTCTTCTTTTCTTTCTTTTTTTTTTTTTTTTTTTCCTCCTGACTGAAAGCCTTTAGTAATTAGGTTGGGAGAAAAACTCTGAAAAAAATTACAGAAATGCTTGCATCTGCCTGCAAATGAAGGTGGTATGAATTGGTCTGGAAATGAACAAATCATGTCATCTGGAATAAATGTAAATATCTGGTTTAAATGTCAACATTAACTATTTTAGTGTCAAAAGATTAGAATGAGATGATAAATGGAGGAAAATTTGCAGGAGTTCTTGTCTTCATGGAGCCAGTGAAAAATACCTATAAGACAGAGTGGATAGATTTTCTGAGTTTTGTTTGAAGAAAAGGGAAAAATCGTAGTGGAGAATGGTATATCCTTTGGGCTAATTAGCAGATGATGTTATAAATCTGAACATAGCATCCAAGCTCAACGGAGAAGCAAACCCCCTGATGCTCCTAAATTCTGCTAAGAGTTAACAATACTGAAGGTGAATTATGTACATTTGTAGTTTGAACATCTGTTGCTAACTAACACTTTGAATTGTAATACTGTAACACAGAATCACAAATTCATGTATTTAGCTGCAGCAACACTCTTGAGTGGGTAGATTGAGAAAAAATGTGAACTTTGTTTATAAAAAGTATCTCCCAAACTGGAAAGTTAAAGTATGTTGTGCTTTCTCCAAGATATTCCTGTTACATGTGAGCTACCACTGCCTGGACAACACACTGCTGTAAAACGGAATAGAGATGAGAAGATCTCCGCAATCATTCATACTTTGCTTTACAGTGAAAGAATTAAGACACTTGTAGCTTGTGAAAAATGAATGGCTTGTTGTTGGAATGAGCACTTGCATGGTGGCAAGATAAGGGCAAGTTCTTGAACTTAGCAGGCAAAGTTATCACAAAATTGTAAAGAAGAAAAAAAACCCTCCTAAATTGGATATAGAGTGCATATGTTCAGAGCAAAGATGCAAAATCTATTTAAACACCAAATGAGTAGTGAAGATCCCTTCATTGGAAAGCTGTAAATATCCATAGGGTGAAGTTATTAGCGATATGCATTAATACAGTCAAAAATGTTGGACTTGATATAAGAGTTTGATCTAAGAAGTCTGAGGCCAAAGACACAAACTAGAATTTCCATGTTTCCCAGCCTTGCAACTAATGAGGCTTGGACATGTTGCTTTTGTTAGAGGAAAACCATGTTCATATTGCAGGAGAAGAGCTCTTCCTATGATTAGATATGGTAGGAGACATGTTTCATATGTGATTATGATTTACCAATGCATTCTTGTACTTAGGAAATGAAGAGGGGAAAAGAGATTAGTCTTTAATATACCAGAGATACATGAAAAAAATAAGTTCAAATAATGATTTTGAATGCCCTTATTAGGCTTTGTTGTTATGTTGCATCTCTTTACAATGGTTTTGATTGCATTCTAGGTCACTTTTGTTAATGAATCATAGTTTTATTAGTTTTTACTATCAGTATTATTGTGGTTGTAAAACTTTGCAATATAATGCAATAAGGACTAAGGAACCGTTATGAATTAAAGTATCAACGCTACTTGTTCTAAATAATATTTAGAAGAGTGAATTTGGCTCATGAGCTGCTATGACCTGAATTTTCAAAAGAAAGGGTTCATTTTATGGTAGCGTGAAGCTGTAAGACTTGTTTAACAAGATAGTAGTTTTAACTTGCAAGAACCTCACTGTGTTTTCAGAAATATCTTTCTTTTTATTTTATGTTTAAATTTATATATAATAACTGTGTATGTTTATGTGCATTTATAAGATAAAACATTATTTCTATTCTGAAAAGTGGATCTGTGAATAATGTTCCAGTAGTCCAAGAATAAATATTACCCTTCAAATAGCATCAAAGACACATCAAGGATATTTTCTTGGATGAACTTTTTCTGTGCTGCTCGTTGATCTTATGTTGTGAAATGTTCTGGCAATTTGTGAAGCAGTGGACAGATGAGTTTCCTGTGGTTCTAGGAGGTGTCATGGATATTGGACCATAGCATTTATCCTAATTACAGTTGAACATATTGGTGTCTTGTGGTCAATGTGACTTTAAAAGGAGAAAACAGATATGCCAAGTCTTTGTGCAGATTCAATAGACTGATGTATTAAGAGAGAATTATTTATGAGAGCATGCTATCTCACTGAAGTTATCAGAGGTTATTTTTTTTTTAAAAGAAAAAAAAGCAACAACTTTGTTTCTTTCTAAAATGCTGCCAGGAAAAGAGATGTTCTAGTACTTGGATAATAAGGCATAGCTTCAAAGGTATTTCTTAAGTGCAAGTAGTTACAACAAACATTGCCAAGAGTGGCGAATTATCTGGAACACTTGCTTTTTAAAATAGTGCCCTTTTCCACACACCTATGTAGATGTACTTAAGAAAAATGCTGTGGTCCCACTGGTCTGTATTACAGAGTTGCTGCCCTGAATTTCCTTTGCTTCTCTTGAGGATTGAAGAGATTTGTGCTAGTGCACAGACTGCAGTGTAAAACATCTCCTTGATATAACGCCACCTCTGCAACCCTAAGTGTTGCAGTGAAAAAAAGGTGGTTCTTATGGAGTAATTTGTACTTAAAATATATTTTCATGGGTTAAGGTCTGCAGGCTGATGTATGCCATAAAGAACAGCCAGGGTTCTGCCTGTTTCCCATCTCCTGACAGCAAAGTTTGGGTGAAATAGGGACCCTTCTTACCCTGTTTAGAGTTTAAGTGCAGATAGGTGGCTCTTTATATCTCACTTTAGATTCAGTGTGGACTGTAGGTAGCCCTCTGAAATCAACAGGAGAGCCGATGGAGGGATGTGCATCGCCTCAGAATCTGGGGAGAGAACGGGAAGAAAACTGGGTCAGTTGTTGGCATTTTTAGCAGAGGCGCCTAACGGGCTTTTGAGGGTGAGTTCCTTATTTGGTTCTGCAGCTGGCTTGGCTTGGTCTCAGTTGGAAAATGTAGGGATGGATCTCATATTAAGGCTTGCCTTTGGAGAAAATAATTTCAAAAATAAGTCAAGGTATGATCTCAGGTCAGAATAATTATTCTGCAATAACTTTCACATAGACGCTTGTCTTCCATTTTAGCTTGTATTAATTTTGGATATAGATTAAATTTAGAAGTGTGAAGGCAGGTTTATTGTGAAGTAAGAGCATCTATATGTTGAGCTAGTGCCAAGTTATTAGTTAGAACTATTTCCTAATATTAGACAAGTTCTTACAAGTGTTTATACAACTCTTCTTCTGTGAATAGTATAGAATATGGGTCAGTAGAGCTGTCAGTCAGGCCCTTTTATTCTATTAATTTCTGGTGTTACTAAAAATGGTCTTTTTTGGTAATGAATTAAAAGGGATGAGCTAAAAGCAATGATGAAACACGTGGTCTAAATCTTCAAGCTTCTTAAGAATCCATTTAGAAGGAAGAGTTCTTCTTACTGCAACATACATATGTAATATTTATACTGAAAATGGCACACTAGAATTTTAGGTAGATAAAGAAGTTGTTTATGTAGTAGGTCTAAAGAACATGAGAAATTGAAGCTTTATATTATAATCACAAATAAGCGTAACTGATTGGAAAAACATTTGCTCGTGAACAACAGCTGAAAATATTTATTAGAGACAAACATTGTGGTTTTTTTCCCATCAGAAATATTGAAACATATCAAAACAAACTTTTCATGTTGCTTCTAAACAGGCTTTCAGAAATGTTTTTGGAGAGAGTGCGAGAAATCCGAGATAGGAAATCTAATATTCTATTTAAGGAAAAAATATTTAAGGAAAAAATGCCTGAAGAAGAAGGAAAATAGATTTTTAATCTTCTCCTTCACTACTAATTTCTGTTTTAGGCTTTTTCTATTTTCACCTTTTTCTTTAAAAAAAGGAGGAAGAATGAGTGAAGAGAAAAGGAGAAAATATCATGAACACCATGTGAAAAATTACAAGTTCGCATTTCTACAGCACGTGAAGAATTTTTGGAGGAAATGCAATAATATTTTCTTTGACTTGTGTTCTCAGTTGATGTTGAAATGCTGGATTTTTTCTACTGAAAAACTGGAAGAATTAATCAAAATTACTTTGCCTCATTCATGTGGAAGTCATACATTTCATCCCGACAATTTTTCAGTACTTATACCAACTTGCTATGTGAGGCTCTATGTATATACAAAATTTCCTAACTGGTACATGTTGGTCAAGCCTGTATAGTATTTTCTGTAAGCTGTTTTATGATTCTAGAAGTGCCAATTTTTATGTGGGATAGCAAATTGAGTTTCTTCTTGCTTGAAGTAACTGAAAATACCATGATCTGGTCCCATGTAAGTGAATTATTTACCTACCAGTCCTGGAAACTGCTCGCTGTGTGTTTACCTACTATTTAGTGTAACACTCAGCTTTTTTTTTTTTAAGAGTGACACTTCTACTGGCTAACATCTTAATGAGCAGATGCAGTGGCTTTACAAAGTGTACAGCTCCTGATTTCATAAAGGTCTTTGAGTCTTCTTTGCCATAGCTCGTTACTTCAAGGTTTTGTTAAGACAAACTTAACACCAAAATGAATTATGTAGAAGTAGATACAGATACTTTTTATCTGTGGACATAAAGTTGTTTAGACACTGAAATGGGATTTAGTTGCCCAGAAACCTTTGCAAAGGCTTGGCCTTTAGAGAACCAGAGCTCATACAAATTCTATACATCATTCTCTGGTTAAGTCTGTAAAATGTCTTGAGATTCATTTGATTACTCATTAATAAGCTGACCTGCTTATGGTAGAAAGACTGGGGATGGAAATAAACAGACGTAGGAAGTATAATAAGCACTTTTGATACTACAACATGAGAGAGAAGAGGTGAAATTTCTGGCTATATGAGAAAGATGGATCTTGATATGGGAGTTGAGGAATGTTGTAGGGAGGATATCTTAAATGCTGAGAATAGCAAGCAAAGACTTTTATTTAGGAACCTGACACATTCCTAAAATGTAGCTCAGCAATTATTTTGCGTGTTATTGTATGGGTCAGATTCTTGAAAATGCATCTGATGTTTGACACTAAAAATGCCAGCTGTCATGCTACAATAACTGTAATTAATTGTGGGTAATAGTTAGCTGTATATAGTGTTGTCTGTCTACTGATCTCAGAGTAGTTCATGTTCATCAATATTGCTGTCTCAAGTGGGAAAGCGCCCTTTTTTTAGGAAACCCAGTCTTGAATTCAAAATTTCCTTATTCATTGCTGTAGTTCTTAACTCAGGACAGGTTTATTTCAGCTTTCTTTCTCTATCCTCAAAACACTTTCTCTCCAACCTTACCTACCCTCTTATGAATGACTTCAGTTCTTTTTGTCCTCATCCTCATTGCCACTCACCTCTGAGACTAACCTGCTTTTACCTCTTAATATATCCAGGCTACAAAAAAGCAATTTTTAAGCCTGAGTAGAACATTTTTGTACAAATGTGAGTGCTTTCTTCATTGTTTTCCGAGAAGACAAAATTGGATAAAAAATAGAAGATTCAGCAAAGTTAACTGTGGAGAATCAGTCATCTAAGCTGCAGAATCCACTACTATTGTATCAGCTAGTGAGTGTGTAAAATGATAAAGGGGAATGATTATCTATCAAGTCTGAGGCATCAGAGTTGAAGCATGTAAGTGGATCTGCACAAAAAAAATTTCGTGCTATTGTCTCTGCTTTTGCTGTTATATTGATATAATTTGTTTTTCTCACAATTTTCTTGCTTTTGTAGTGAATAGAACACTTCTGTACCATAAAATTCAGCACTGTCTAATTTCACAGCTGCTTTTTTGACCAATACTCTACCATTTAAGAAGACTTTTTTCAGCTGTGATTTCTCAGCCTATATGGTCTAGTAAGAGCCTCTGAAAGTCTTCAGGAGTATGCCTGGCAGATCAATACAACCAGTCTTTTTATGTATGCTCCTCAACATCCCCAAATCAGTCCCCCAGGGCAGGCTTTAATTTGATTATGAAGAGAACTCCTCTATAGCCATACCATATATTGAGAAGGATTCGTTTTTATCATTGTATCTGTCGCTTTGTGTAACTGTGTTTAAAACTACCTGAATGCCTACCTCTTTACTGTCCAGATCTGGATATTCTCAGCTGGTACTCCTGCCCAGACTAAAGTGAATTCTAACAAAAATAGTTGTGGATACAATCTCCAACTCTTAAGAATTGGTCTGAGAGCGTTACCTGTCTTCCTATAAGCTAGTGACTCTACTTACAAACATCAGTAACTCTAGATCACTATTAATGGTGTCTAACAATTTAGGAAAATCTCAGTTTTGTACTGTGGAGTGATAAATAGTTCAGGAAACTAGCAAATCTTACGAGATTGTCTAACACAATATGTTGGTCCGACCTCAGAGGAATGCGTACTGGCCAGAAAGCAGCATTCACTTTGTTTGGAGAAAGAAGGAAAATTACTATGAGAATACAAAAATGGCAAATAAAATTTTACTTCTGAAGCAATATATTTGATGGCAGCTATTTACTTAGAGTTTTCTTTAAAATTTCAGAGCAACTATCAAATTACACCCTAAATCCAAATTGGAAAGCTCCTTTTCCTGGCACATATTCATGGACCAATACAATGTAGAAGTTATGATAGGTAGTGAAAAAGAATTTATGATGAGAATCTAGTCTTTTCTGTAGTTCCTAGTAGCACTGTGGACACCTGAGCTGTTATATAAAACAGGTGAGATTTAATCTGTCTGCAGATATAAATGTCATGGTTTGATATTCCTAAATCCTGTTAATTCGAAGTAGTATGGAGCTGTCCCAAGCTACCTTCTTTAAGCTTGTTTGTCATAAAACATGTGACAGAGGCACTGGAGTAAGTTCATGCATGTAGACTTTACCTACGATGTTTGTTTATTCTCATGGATTATAGGAAATTTCTTTGTAACATTGGCAAGATGCTAGTACTTCACTTACTGCAATTAAAAAAAGTTGGTCATAGATCCAATTTATTAAGTGTTAGGCAATTCACAGCTGACTTCATGGAAGAACTGTTAAACTTTTGAAGTAGCATTTTGGAGAAATGTTATTTGTGAAATTTGCTATTTTGTGCAAAAATGAGTTTTATGATTTGAAGAGAGAAACTGTGTATGTTTAATGCAGAACACAAATACAGTTTTGAGATGTGTGTTGGATAAAGGCATTGTTTTCTTTGAATTTCAGACTTTAAAATTCTGTCCTTAAATGAATTTCTCCATGTCACATTCAGAAACAGAAAAGCCACATCTTTTCAAGGATCCTGTGTTGTGGTAACTGTAGTTAAATTTGTATTTTGAATAACAACTGTTGTGTGTCTGATTTTTTTTGAAGTTTGTAGTCTCATAACTGGCAAAGACTAGACTAGACTTTCACAGCTAGGAAATTAACTCCAGCTCTATCTGAGATTCTTACTGAGTGAATAAACTCATATATTCACTAAATTTCCCTCACGTTGTAAGAAGTATTATAGGGATTGATTGCGATGGTCGTTGAAAGGAACTAAAGGGAATATTTGTGGGAAGGAAATTTTAAGTTCATAATGACTACTATTTGCCCTGGAAAACTCATTTGATTCTACTCATCTATAAAAAATGGAACATGTGACTTGTATGTTAGTGCAAGGAAGGCGGTTTTGAAAAAAGTGCTACAAAAGTCTTAAATGAGAAGTTTTGTAACAAATATGCCTGAAAGTGCCTAATGTTTCAATGAAATATCTCTTTCCCCTTTCTGCATGTGAGTTGTTGCTTTTGCTTTGAATCAAAACTCAGATCTGAAATGAGGACAGTGCTGCTTGAGGCAGATACAGTTTTCCTGCAATGAAATTCGTTGCTTTGCCTAAAGAATCCCTTGAATCCTCTTTAAATGTTTGCTACCATGACAGTTTGAGTCTGAGAGACAGGGGGTCTAACACCACGCTTTGCCCTGAGTTCCCCCTACTGCACACTGAGAAAATCAGGCATTTTGCCTACTTTTCTGTGTTGCAGTTAAATACCAATACCTCTTCACTCCCTCATACTACCAGAGAATACCTCCAGCAAAGAGCAGATGACTACTAAATCTATACATTCAGAGAGATTCACACTATGCGATGAGAGATGTATAGGGCTTTCATTGCCTTCATCCATCCTTTTTTTTCTGTTAGACTTGCATTCAGAAAGCTTTTTTCCATTAGCTTTGACAAAATTGCTGCGGCTGACATTACTGGCACTTTCAGTCTCATCCTAAGAGATCATTAAAACTGGTCAGAGGACGAGCAATCAGCTGTGGTGGTATAACGAAAAGCTGGGTGCAAATTCTTTTTCAGCCCTTTGTACCTCTTAGTTATATACTTCTGGGGGGACTTCAGCCTTAGTAGGTGGGATGAGATGGTAATGAAGAAGGATCAAATATGGTTCCCTTCTCACCGTATTGGAATAATCATATACAGTCCCCACTCAGCCAGACCCATTGCTTTTATAATCAATAGTCAATTTCTGTGAAGAAAAGTTTTTCCCTTTCTAGGGCTCTAGAAATCTAATTAGATGTGGTGCCCACATATTACCCGGGTTGACAGTTCGTTGTGTATTAGAAGAATCTGATCTCACTCCCACTAAAACTGCCAGGAGACTTTTCACAAATTTCTACAGCAACTAAACGAGAAACTGCTTTTAATAGATGCTTTGTTTCTTATAACCTTGATGAATCTGCAGGGTGTTTGGCAATTTGACATGACAGAAGAGAAATAAAACAGTGGTAACAGAAAAATTTGTGCCTCACACTGTCTTGGTAAGTAGTGAGTGGTAATGGAAACTTGAAAAGGCTCTGATCATAAAAGATGGATTTTGAGATGTTTTACAGTGCATCAGTAATGAAGAGCTGGTTTATAGACTACAAAATTTTAAGACTTATAGAAAGTGACATTCCTGGCGCAGTGCAGCAGTACGCTCTTTCTTTCAGTCTGCTCCCTCTGGGACTGATTCTGCAACAGCGTCAGTGGCACAGATATCTTTATAACTCCATAGTGTCCCTCGAAGTTAAATATGCTCCTTAAAGACTCAGGGGTTTGAACGAATAGATTTAGTTGCAAGGCTGAGACCTCTGCTCGTAACATTGAGATCTCATCAGATGGAACAAGCATCAGCGCATTAACCTTGACACACAGAGCAAAATATATAGCTGAACTCGAGGCAGGTAGATATTTTTTAAGACTCTTTATTGCCAGGCTACCATTAATTCATTATTCCCTTCTCTTTGAAAAATCTTTCAACTGGTTGTTCCCATATCAGCTCCTATACACCATGCATAGGATAATATTGTCAGAGGCAATTCTCTCATGTAGTTTTGCTCATTGTAATATTATACGTATTGTTCCATAATACAATGAACACCCTTACTAAGGAAGAAGGTATTTCTGGTATTTCTCCCAAATCATGTATATTGCAACATTTTTAAAAGCAATGCAAGAGACAATATTCATTTACTACCTGAAATTATTTTTTAAAGCTTTTTTGTTTATTGAAAAACAAATGTGTTCTTTCTGCAACTTGCTAACAAAAAATGTGGAATGGAGAATAAATACAGAAATATTCTTAGAAAATTGTGGAATGGAGAATAATTACAGAAATATTCTTAGAAAATTGTATCAGTTCAGCCACTAGAGCTGATATGTACTATCTGATACTGCTGTGAAAGGACAGCAGTAATTTTTCCCTTTAAGTAAAGGACATCTGTGGTGGAAAATGAATTTGCTTTAATCTAACAGTTCTTACTTCCATACACCCAGTTTTGAAGACTTTACAGCTAATCCTAATAAGCTTCAACTGAACCCTACTGCATTATAGATGCTTTATTGAAAATTGTTTCCAGGATTTCTTTTTCCATGTTTTTAATGCAGTTATTTTTCCTGTCAGCTAAACATGTATTGACAGACCATCTAATTATGAAATGTTGTTGGTAGAAGTACGTCAAAAGAGGTAGGAGACTGACAGATGTAGTGTAACGCTGCTAATAACTTGCTCAAATATTATATTTGTTTCTCTTTAATAGCCTGTATGTTTGAGCATTTCAAAAGATTGAGCACTTGTGAGCAAACAAGCTTAGTTCTGTGATTCCCACTCAGTCCCCATGTGTTGCCTGGTCTAGTCGAGAGGTGGCGTCCCTGCCCATAACAGGGAGGTTGGACTAGATGATCTCTAAGGTCCCTTCCAGCCTAGGCCATTCTATGATTCTGTGATCTATGCTACTAATAGCCACCGTCTGTAAATGTTTGCATTCCAGTCTGCTAACTATTGGAATATACTTTGATCCTCCAGTTTGCGCCTTTCCCTTGCTTCTGGAGGCTAGCACTTACTGTAAGCAACACTAAGGTTTTTGCACCAGTTGCAGCAGCTGGAGCTTTGACAGCTAGCAAACCTTGTGAGACTCTACACTTACATGCATTAATCGTTATCAACAGCTGTTCCTTTCTTAGGAATATTTGGCAATTGAGCTATGAAGTTGTGCAATCTTTGGAAGTCAATGTGGATTATAAACAACATATTCTAATCAGGACCAGGAAATTAGTGAGATCCTTATGGTGAGCCCCATGGATCACCATGTCTAGTGTGGCAGCATGGAACAAGTGAAGTCACCTGAAAAGATCATTCTAATGAAAGACTGGGAAAATGAGTGCAAGGCCTCCATGCTTTCCCAGAAGCAACGAAGGGTGAGTGGCTGATTGCCAAGTGTACGATGCCAAGAGCTGCTGGGATCTCCAACACATTCCAGTGGGAATATTAACAGGTCTGCGTATTGCTGGGTAAAATCTTCCAAACGTTCAAGTGTGCTGTGAAGTTCTACTGTTTAATGTATGTACAGCTTGTGGTCCCTAGCTATCCGGAAACTCTCAAAACTCTGCAAATATCTTATGAAACTCTCACACCCAGACAGCTCTCCAAACATTCCTTCTCCTCTCTTTGAGCATATGTGGTCTCCGAATCCTAAAAACATCTGGAAGTATAAGCTATAGGCTTCCAATCATCACCTTGTAATAGGATTAGCACCCCATCAAGACCACAGATGCTAGGCATCTGCTGAAATTGCTGTAATACTTTGAAATACAAAATACCATTAAAGAGGTGTGTGGAGCCTAATCCAAAGCTCACCAAGGATAGTGAATTCCACTGCCCCACATGTCTCAGTGGCTTTTGGGTTAACTCATGGTCAATAACAGCTTTGCATCCTCTGGTTCTTTACCCCATCTAAATATACTCTGAAGCAACTTATAAAGACTGACTGACAGGTATTTTGTCCGTTTATGCCATGTGAAAAGACAGAAATAATATAAAGTGGCTACCAAAGTCTGCTCCTAGACAGGACAAAGACACTCTGCGGAGAACCTCAAGAAGAGCTGTTTTATTTTGTGGCTTTAGGAAGGCAAGAAATGAGTGTGTAAGGTTTAAACAATGTTATTTAGTACTTGACTGACTCCAGCAGGTCTGTAGCCCACCACATGTAGAGTCCAGAAAAGTTCTGAACTAGATTTTGAGTTGTCTAAATTATGTTGTAGACAGAAGTCCAGTGTCCTAGAATTGCGACTTTTGAAAGCTTCCTTTGCTCTCTGTCCTGCTGCACTGTGGCTGCTGTGCTCCAACTCCTAAAAGGGCAGTAAGGAAACTTGTCCCTAGATTGCTTGGCACCTGTTAAGCTCAAATTTATGAGAGTGGCAAGAGACTTCATCTCTAATGTTAAAAAAGAAGTTACCATAGAATACATAACCTTTACTATTTTGGAGACTCTACCTAAGCCCGTATCCATCTTACATGTCAAGAGCATTTTTACCAGTTATTTGTAGCCTGTTTGTCCCAGCTTGATAGATTTATAACTTTTCATTGCTTGATTGCCTTTATTTTGTGTTCCTTCTTGGACATCCCATTAAAAATGTGACCTAGATTGAACAATGACTTCTTTCAGCAAATTGTAAGCTGTTTGGAAAACATCTAATGTGGTGCCAAATTTGACCAGGAGAGGACAATGACTCTGTCTTCCAAGAGTCACAAAAAGGTTATCAGGTACTATTACTTGCCCACTGAAAGGTTAGAACGAGTTCAAGCACTTTGCTGCATCTGGAATATACTGAAGAAATATATATCCTTCACAGTAGGATTCTGTAGGATTGTTTGGTGGGCTTTTTTGAGCAATGTGGAATTTCTGCTGGAAAAGTGAGATGTGAGTCAGGATCTAAACTTCTGCAAGAAACAGCAGGA